>NC_086445.1:880396984-880519484 GCF_028390025.1 Pseudophryne corroboree
TTTCCATGAACATTTCTTTTATTTATTTTTGAGTTTTCTCTTGCATATCATTTCTGCCATTCTTGCAATATTTCAGTATAATGATGATTAACAACTAGTCATTTAACTCCTTACTGAATTGTTATTTAATAAATATATGAAGCGGAACTTTCTTCGTCCTCCCTGCTTTCTTCATACCCCAGCACCTACACCTGTGGTTGGTTCCGGGTTAACGGATTCACAAAAACACCCGGGCCTGACAAGTCCACTCCTTGTGAAGCTCCCCCACGCTTTTGAATGGCCTTTTCCTGACAATCCTCTCCAGGCTGCGGTCATCCTTGCTGCTTGTGCACATTTGAGAACATCCAACTTCTTTTGCAATTTCATTTCAAAATGAGGGTGTGGAGGGTGTGAGGTCAGTAGTCTTCCCCATGGTTGTGATTTGTACTGAACCAGACAGAGACCATTTAAAGGCTCAGGAACCCTTTGCAGGCGGTTTGGATTAATTAGCTGATTAGAGTGTGACACTTTGAGCCAACAATATTGACCCTTTTCAAAAGATTCTAATTTTCTGAGATTTTGGATTTGGGGGTTTCTTAAGCTGAAAGCCACAATCATTAAAATTATAACAAATAAAGGCTTGGAATATCTCACTTTGCATGTAATGAGTCTATATAATACATTAGTTTCACCTTTTCAGTTGAATTACTGAAATAAATGAACTTTTGCACAATGAGGGTAATTCCAAGTTGATCGCAGCAGGAATTTTTTTAGCAGTTGGGCAAAACCATGTGCACTGCAGGGGAGGCAGATATAACATGTGCAGAGAGAGTTAGATTTGGGTGGGTTATATTGTTTCTGTGCAGGGTAAATACTGGCTGCTTTATTTTTACACTGCAAATTAGATTGCAGATTGAACACACCACACCCAAATCTAATCTCTCTGCACATGTTATATCTGCCTCCCCTGCAGTGCACATGGTTTTACCCAATTGCTAACAAAAATCCTGCTGCGATCAACTTGGAATTACCCCCAATATTCCAATTTTCTGAGTTTTACCTGTATTGCGGAATTCTTTAATCATTCACAGGTGAGTAAATCTATTTAGCTTTGGCAATAATTACAGTATCCTAACATGACTTGCTAGTAAAACCTGTGGGTGAAGGTTAAGAAACACTGTTCTAGTGGGCTGACCCTCTTACTCACTGTACCTGTGTGAAGTCCATGGCAGATGACATGGCCTTCATAATGCAAAGTTTTAGTGGAAGTACACCTTTTATATGAGGTGCAGCTATTAAATAACAAGACTACTTGTACAGGTTGAGTATCCCATATCCACATATTCCGAAATACGGAATATTCCGAAATACGGACTTTGTTGAGTGAGAGTGAGATAGTGAAACCTTTGTTTTCTGATGGTTCAATGTACACAAACTTTGTTTAATGCACAGAGTTATTAAATATATTGTATTAAATGACCTTCAGGCTGTGTGTATAAGGTGTATATGAAACATAAATGAATTGTGTGAATGTTCACACACTTTGTTTAATGCACAAAGTTATTAAAAATGTTGGCTAAAATGACCTTCAGGCTGTGTATAAGGTGTATATGAGACATAAATGCATTCTGTGCTTAGATTTAGGTCCCATCACCATGATATCTCATTATGGTATGCAATTATTCCAAAATACGGAAAAATCTGATATCCAAAATACTTCTGGTCCCAAGCATTTTGGATAAGGGATACTCAACCTGTAAAAAATAAACCATACTGCGTGAGTTAAAAGTCAGTGGGGAAACACTGTCCTTGGACTATCTCAAAATGTTATTGCAAGCTTCACAGCTCTTGCACAGATAGTTTGCTGTCACACAGCATTCGTAGAAGTTGCGTTTTTTCCACGCGTCATAAAAATGCTTAGTTCAGAAGTAGAGCAATGTGTTAACTTAAATATTTTTAGTTAAATTGAACAAACCACCCACCAAATCTTTCCATATGCTAACTAAGGCTTATGTCACGTGCATGAATATCCCGGAAGGCCTTGCACATCAAAAACAAATAAAAATGTAGAAAAAATTGAGAAAATTGTTTGAATTGACCATTGCCTCAGCATCCGAATGATAGCAGAAATACTAAACATAGACAAACTGTTAGGCAAGTTTTGCTTCAAGATCTTAACATGACAAAAGTTTGTGCTAAGATGGTTCCAAGGGTTCTCACGGCCGAGCAGAAAGAAAATCAAGAGCGAATTTGTACAGACAATTTGGAA
Organism: Pseudophryne corroboree; assembly: GCF_028390025.1. Classification (NCBI taxonomy): domain Eukaryota; kingdom Metazoa; phylum Chordata; class Amphibia; order Anura; family Myobatrachidae; genus Pseudophryne; species Pseudophryne corroboree. The sequence goes on from NC_086445.1 coordinate 880,399,233, forward strand.
CAAATATTACATCTTGCCATCAATGTTACATCTGCTACAGCATTGCCTCAGTCGCTATGCCTAAGTTACTGCATTATCTGTGATACCGATTATCTCAGTCTATTACCAACTGCTGCTAACTATACCATTTTGCGTGCTGAATAAAATACTTATTTTATTTTACAATCTCTGTTGTTTGGGTCACGCCTTCGGGCCTATGCTCTAGTACACCACATCCTAGTTAATGTACAAGAACTTAATCAAAGCTCCCAGGTTCACATACCAATCTGCCCCTACGCCTGTGTGAATTTCAGATTATTTCTAATAAATATTTAAAATGCCAGCGTTAATATATGCTGCGGACGCAAGTCGCATCTTATTACCATATACGATAGCAGTGCGCCGTACGTTGCAAACACTACATCCCTTAAGAGAAATCAAGTACACACACACATTGTCTGAGTTCCAACGCTCATGTATATATTTGATATTAAAAGGATATGTATACAATATATCACATGTACAGTATATATATGGTTACATGGTTACAATTAAACAAGAAGCAAATAGATACAAAATAGTTAATTACAGCTACAACCAGCATACTTCACCATATTTGCTCAATGCACACTCCGCTCCATATCTCTCTCTCTCTCTCTCTCTCTCTCTCAGCAAAAACAAACAGCAACTGGAACTGCAACCTTGCACAACAGAACTTCTTGACTGGAATCACCTAATACACTGTGTATTTTGGGGGAAAACATGTCTTCTGTTATTGGTCCAGGGGAGGGAACTTTCTCATTCATGATGTGTCATTGGTAAGTTCATATGCAAGCAACGTCCAGCCTTGAAGATGCACGAATGTCTTTTGTTCCCATTTCAATTGTGGCCTCATATTCATACATTCAATCATAACTAATCGTTGCAATGAACTACTACTTAACCACAGCTATCAAACCAACACACTCATTCCCTTGATCATTTTGACACCAAGCATGACATGTTTATCTTGTTCTGTTCCATTAATACCTATACATGATGTTATACTCCATTATATAATTTAAAACAATATGTCTGGTGTTTGACATGTTTAATTTATGTGTGGCATGAAATATGTGTTGAATATATCTTTGTGGCGTGTCTGTGTGAGTGCGTATGCTACCATATATCGCTGTGCATGCTGCGCGTATTCGCACGCACAGCGACTCATCCGTGTGGAGTTTGTATGTTTTCTGTATGTAATATTTTTGACTTTGACAGTCCACCCTTTGGCAGTAAACAGTAAGTGCCATAAATTATTAACAGAAGTAAAACATTTCAAACAATAATCAGTGACCTAGACACATGTATGTATTCATTTTGCAAATCAGACATTGACCATATTTGGGGAAGACAGGGAGGAGGACGGGACATCCTCTATATGCACTCGGCGCTCACGAGACCACTGGTTGGGTGTGGGACAACATTCAACCTATAGAGTATGCTGGGACAGTGCTATGGCCTATGATGTCTGATTTGAATGAACGTTTCACACATACATGTACCTACATCTTTATACACTGATGTTCGGATTCGATAGAGGTTTTGCTGGGCAGAGGGAGAAAACACAAACAAATCATGAAAGAGACATATAAAATTTTCATGATATATATTCCTATCATTCCCCGAACATTGTTTCTATTTCTGGATCGTATGCTAGGTCTGTTTCATCATTGAACAAGGGTTATTAGTAGTGTCCTTCTTAGATAACATAAACCTTCGGAGTTCGGGGAGAGTCATTCATAAACCTTTCTTCCACATATATTAATGAGCTCTTTATCTGCTGTGTGTGAATAGCCATTGTCTGATTGTTCCTGATTACCTCCCAATTTCCTGATTTCCTGAAATTGGTGAGATTTAAATATATCAGGGCGTTATCTATGGTACTGGTGGAACTTAAGACTAGGAGGTCTAGTTATATTATATTCCTTGTCCACGGGTCCCGTCCCCCCTCCGTGTAATTCAAGTACCTCAGCCAACTCTCAAGAATATGGCACTAATCCTGCATTATTTGGTCTTAGAGGTACCTGTGAGCACATCCAACATTCCGTTTGGTTTAAGACCTTACCCACTAGTGAGTGGTAATCACTCAAGGAATGTCTGTCAAATCCTGCCTTATTGCTAGACTAACATCTCTGGATGCACTCATCTTCAATTATAGGGTCACAATAGCTAAAAAATACAGTATTCCTCAGACAATAGCATATCACGTTACCTCCGAACTCCGTAACTACTAGACCTTTGATTTTCCCCTGGCTTTAACAAAGTAATAGGCTGATCCTGGGATCCTATAAAGACATCACTCCTTTCTCCAGAACCAGTTCCAGTCGCACACTCGACTCCTCATGAAAACCTCACAAAAATAGAATGTCCTGAAAAAAGAAAGAAAGATAGAACAAAACAAATCTTGTCCATAGCAAATAAATTACAACGACTGGTCTTTCTGTACTCCTTTAGTACGCTCAGGTAGTGTTCAACAGTGCCGCCTCTCAGTCTTCACGGAACAGACTCTCTGGTGATACTTCTGCAATCTCACTCCATTTACGAGTTCCTTCCGGACTACCGACTTTTCTGCGATGGGAATCGTGGACCCAAGTCTCTCTCTCAGCTACTTTCACTGGGATTGTGCTGTCAACAAAACTTGGTACGGTCCTACCCACCTGTCTATTAGGTAACCTGAGCATAAGAACAATCACACAGTCTCTTGCTTCACAATCAAGACAGTTAGTTGGCATATCAGGAATCAACAGTTTCAAGTTCTTTTGTCAAGTTCTCAAATGCTGGCTCATCTCGATAAGGTACTGTACTGTCACCTCATTGGTGTATTTCTGATCATGGTGTGGATCGATCATGACATGAGGTTGTCTTCCAAAAAAAAAATTTCAAGGAGGGTGATTCATTAAATGGGGATCTGGGAGTGGTTCCGATGCTACGTAACACTAGTGGCAGTGTCTATGACCACAATAGTCCAGTTTCAAGCTATCACTTTGCTCCTAATCCTAGGGGTACCATATCTACACACATATTTCTGCATAATGTTCTTTGCGGTAAACACAGCAGTAACCGTGGTGGCAGGAAATGCCTCTACCCAGTTTGAGAAAACATCAGTGCACACCAATACATAATTCAAATTCCTACAGGGTGTTAACTGTACGAAGTCGATTTGTGTTACCTGAAAAAGGTCTGTCTGCAGGAGGAGTATGGGATGGCTCAGTTGGTACTCCCTTACCAAATGTTCTTCCTCATGCAAGTAAGACAGGTCATTGCGTTCCTGCTTGCCTGAGAAGAGAACCCTGGTGCACGCCAGTAAGCTCTTACCAATTTGCACATACCTTCCCTACCCTAGGTGAGTCAGACCATGTGCCGCCTCAGTTAGGCTTGGGAGATACGTCCTGGGGGTCACTGGTTTACCTTGTCCATCTCTCCAGAGTCCTGAGGACTCCTGACCATACCCCTTCACCTTCCAGACCTCCTTTTCCTGTAGGGAACACACATTTGCATCTTAATTTAACTGTTGTGTGTTTGCAATGTAGAGTACCATGAGCATCACTCAAAAAAAATAAAAAATCTCTAGAGGAGAAAAAGTAGAAAAATATCAGGTCTGCGTTCACCAACGGGCTGTCACTTATGTCTGGTCTCATAGTAAGGGTCTGATTCGGATATTCCATACCATCATGCATATCAGTGTCTATACAAAATTTCCCTTCACCAGTATTCTCATCCTCCACCCTTTGTGCATGACAAGGCACACTGCAGTAATACTGGTGCCATCGTGCTGATGAGACATACCGGGTTCGGGCAGAATTTTGAAGGACCAATACAGCATGTGGTAAATGAACTGTCAAATCATGTACCAGTACTACGTTCGAGGTATTTGGCCCGTGTCCTACACAACTGTAGTTTATCCCTTGAGACCTGGTGTCCTGTCTGGAAAAGACGAAACAGAAACTGCTTCATATCTGCCAGGGATGACTCACATGGATCAGCGCACAACAACAAGTCATGAACATATTGTATCAGCACCGACCCATTCTCAGGCTGAAAGGACTGTAAACAGTCATGCAGGGCTTGGGAGAAAATACTCAGGGTGTCACTCAAAACCTTGGGAGAATCGGGTCCATGTATTGTACCCCCTGTGTGAACGCAAAAGATGAAGAGGAAACTGTGAAGAAAAACAGAATAGAAGTTGGTGACAGATAAGTTTGTAGAGGTGGAGAGAATTTTGTTAAAATGACAACTGGATTGGGCACTACGGGGAATTGATTAACTACTTGGTCTACCCCCTTAAAGCTTGTGCTTGCTGTGTCACTACTGGGACTACCTCAGCCATCAATCCAGTGTCCTGTCCATCCTAAGTTCATAGGGATCCCGGTATCTATGAGATAATTTCCTCTACCTGTAATGGACATGAATCTAGAACAGTGGAATGCAACATTAGTCTTTGAGGGTATCTAACATACCTTGTACTTCCTGAGCGAAAGTACAATATATGTATTTCACATTTCAATTTACATAACAAAATCTCTGTCAGTTAAGTTAGTCAGGGGCCACTGCTGCTAGGAAAAAAAAGGAAAGGGTTTAGCATCATAGAGGCCTAATCGTAACTTCAGCAGATTTTGTCAAAGGGTAATGTTGCACTTCTCTCGTTCCTCCCATTTGGCGAATTAGTGTTTACCAGTGATCTTATCCTGACGAAGAATTTTTTAGTACGGCAAAAAAAAAAAAAAGAAACAACAAGCTTCTAGGTCATGCGAAGTATTCATTTAATCCTTCTCATCCCGTATTAAGGGTTTGTACATGGTCCAACAAACATTTCCAAGCTTATCTTGACTAGGGGCATTACTAGAAATGGATACTTCTTATGTGGTAACTAAAAGAAATACCCGGGGGTTACCCTATCTCTGTCCGCTTTCCTACTGGTAAATACTAATGTGCGGACAGGATATTCTCCATTTATGACGTTACTTTCTTGGTTTTTATTTTATTTTTGGGTTTTCCTATATATGTACTTGAATGACTCCATACTTACCAGTTCCACTGGTCTCAGCCACTTCCCCTGCATGCTACAGCTCCTCTTTTACCGGTTGGATACTCCTCTGTGTGCATGAGAAATGGCTGAAACCAGTCAGGTCGCCTTCTCCTCCTAAATAAAACTTTGACATTCATTAGTACGTATATAGGTTACATCCACATTTTTCATATTTTTATTTTTATTATTTTCTATAGTTTGTATGCTGGCTGTAACTGCTTCCACATCCACATATGGCGGGGTACCTTCTTTCTCTCTTTTCTACTTATTTATTGTTGCTACAAGTTCAAACAGTTATTATGTTTTCGTTCTTGTCTTATATGACTTTGGTTAAACATACTACCTGCAATAACTCAGGATCAAAGCCACAAACCCTAGGAAATGATGCCCTATCATCAACAGTCATACGTATCCATGCATCATAAAAATCCTCCGTGTAGGGACCGTACTTCTTACTCATAATATACCGAGTGCACCCTCTTGGTCTCTGCTCCTCTTCCTGAACCCTAGCTCCAGAACGCCCCTCGCGTGCTCATTTGGCTCCCATTGTGGGCTTTTTCACAACACACCAAAATGGCCCATACGAGACGATGGTGAAAAGTCATTAACGAGCGCTTTTCACCTGCTCCTGCCTCCGCTGGCCAGTACCACGACTCACTCCATTAATGACTGCCACGTACCCAGACTAGCCCCTACAAGATCCCTCAGCATTAACAGAATCAATACAACACCTGTTCAGTGGAGGTTAAAAGTCTGTTGGAATTTTTTTCCTGAGAGAGAGTCAGCGAAAAATTCCTTTTTTTTTGGTATCTATCCGCTGGAATTTTCTTGGGTGAGAAACAACTTATTGATCACCCTTTCCAGTGGATGTCCACCAGGGAAATTTCCTGAGCTCACACAGTACTCAGGGAAAAATCCCTTTCTTTACCCAAATCACGTCAGCGTATGCTTACACGTATGCTATGCGTATGCTATGCAATTTGCGCAAAATCACGCAAATGGTATCACGTTGCGCCACGTATCACACTCACAGACGCGCGGTCTAATAGCATGGCTTATAGATAACTAGTTATCTATATGCCCTACGATCACGGGAGTCGAATTCACAAGCTGTGCACCTCAGCCGGAGAGTGACACCAACCCTTTGGTCAGTCTTTAAGCAATACAATACCTTCACAATCTATCTATCATGCTCCTCTGCACGTTTTTTCTTTAAAAACACACACACTACGTGCTTCAATACTAACTAGTGATGAGCACCGGAAATTTTCGCGTTTTGTGTTTTGGTTTTGGGTTCGGTTCCGCGGCCGTGTTTTGGGTTCGAACGCGTTTTGGCAAAACCTCACCGAATTTTTTTTGTCGGATTCGGGTGTGTTTTGGATTCGGGTGTTTTTTTCAAAAAACCCTAAAAAACAGCTTAAATCATAGAATTTGGGGTTCATTTTGATCCCAAAGTATTATTAACCTCAATAACCATAATTTCCACTCATTTTCAGTCTATTCTGAACACCTCACACCTCACAATATTATTTTTAGTCCTAAAATTTGCACCGAGGTCGCTGGATGGCTAAGCTAAGCGACCCAAGTGGCCGACACAAACACCTGGCCCATCTAGGAGTGGCACTGCAGTGTCACGCAGGATGGCCCTTCCAAAAAACACCCCCCAAACAGCACATGACGCAAAGAAAAATGAAAGAAAAAAGAGGTGCGAGAAGGAATTGTCCTTGGGCCCTCCCACCCACCCTTATGTTGTATAAACAGGACATGCACACTTTAACCAACCCATCATTTCAGTGACAGGGTCTGCCACACGACTGTGACTGAAATGACGGGTTGGTTTGGACCCCCACCAAAAAAGAAGCAATTAATCTCTCCTTGCACAAACTGGCTCTACAGAGGCAAGATGTCCACCTCATCATCATCCTCCGATATATCACCGTGTACATCCCCCTCCTCACAGATTATCAATTCGTCCCCACTGGAATCCACCATCTCAGCTCCCTGTGTACTTTGTGGAGGCAATTGCTGCTGGTCAATGTCTCCACGGAGGAATTGATTATAATTAATTTTAATGAACATCATCTTCTCCACATTTTCTGGATGTAACCTCGTACGCCGATTGCTGACAAGGTGAGCGGCGGCACTAAACACTCTTTCGGAGTACACACTTGTGGGAGGGCAACTTAGGTAGAATAAAGCCAGTTTGTGCAAGGGCCTCCAAATTGCCTCTTTTTCCTGCCAGTATAAGTACGGACTGTCTGACGTGCCGACTTGGATGCGGTCACTCATATAATCCTCCACCATTCTTTCAATGGGGAGAGAATCATATGCAGTGACAGTAGACGACATGTCCGTAATCGTTGTCAGGTCCTTCAGTCCGGACCAGATGTCAGCATCAGCAGTCGCTCCAGACTGCCCTGCATCACCGCCAGCGGGTGGGCTCGGAATTCTGAGCCTTTTCCTCGCACCCACAGTTGCGGGAGAATGTGAAGGAGGAGATGTTGACAGGTCGCGTTCCGCTTGACTTGACAATTTTGTCACCAGCAGTTCTTTGAACCCCAGCAGACTTGTGTCTGCCGGAAAGAGAGATCCAAGGTAGGTTTTAAATCTAGGATCGAGCACGGTGGCCAAAACGTAGTGCTCTGATTTCAACAGATTGACCACCCGTGAATCCTTGTTAAGCGAATTAAGGGCTCCATCCACAAGTCCCACATGCCTAGCGGAATCGCTCTGTGTTAGCTCCTCCTTCAATGTCTCCAGCTTCTTCTGCAAAAGCCTGATGAGGGGAATGACCTGACTCAGGCTGGCAGTGTCTGAACTGACTTCACGTGTGGCAAGTTCAAAAGGTTGCAGAACCTTGCACAACGTTGAAATCATTCTCCACTGCGCTTGAGACAGGTGCATTCCACCTCCTATATCGTGCTCAGTTGTATAGGCTTGAATGGCCTTTTGCTGCTCCTCCAACCTCTGAAGCATATAGAGGGTTGAATTCCACCTCGTTACCACTTCTTGCTTCAGATGATGGCAGGGCAGGTTCAGGCGTTTTTGGTGGTGCTCCAGTCTTCTGTACGTGGTGCCTGTACGCTGAAAGTGTCCCGCAATTCTTCTGGCCACCGACAGCATCTCTTGCACGCCCCTCTCGTTTTTTAAATAATTCTGCACCACCAAATTCAAGGTATGTGCAAAACATGGGACGTGCTGGAATTTGCCCAGATTTAATGCACACACAATATTGCTGGCGTTGTCCGATGCCACAAATCCACAGGAGAGTCCAATTGGGGTAAGCCATTCTGCGATGATCTTCCTCAGTTGCCGTAAGAGGTTTTTAGCTGTGTGCGTATTCTGGAAAGCGGTGATACAAAGCGTAGCCTGCCTAGGAAAGAGTTGGCGTTTGCGAGATGCAGCTACTGGTGCCGCCACTGCTGTTCTTGCGGCGGGAGTCCATACATCTACCCAGTGGGCTGTCACAGTCATATAGTCCTGAGCCTGCCCTGCTCCACTTGTCCACATGTCCGTGGTTAAGTGGACATTGGGTACAACTGCATTTTTTAGGACACTGGTGAGTCTTTTTCTGAGGTCTGTGTACATTTTCGGTATCGCCTGCCTAGAGAAATGGAACCTAGATGGTATTTGGTACCGGGGACACAGTACCTCCAACAAGTCTCTAGTTGCCTCTGCAGTAATGATGGATACCGGAACCACGTTTCTCACCGCCCAGGATGCCAAGGCCTCAGTTATCCGCTTTGCAGCAGGATGACTGCTGTGATATTTCATCTTCCTCGCAAAGGACTGTTGGACAGTCAATTGCTTGGTGGAAGTAGTAAAAGTGGTCTTACGAGTACGACTTCCCCTCTGGGATGACCATCGACTCCCAGCAGCAACAACAGCAGCGCCAGCAGCAGTAGGCGTTACACGCAAGGATGCATCGGAGGAATCCCAGGCAGGAGAGGACTCGTCAGAATTGCCAGTGACATGGCCTGCAGGACTATTGGCATTCCTGGGGAAGGAGGAAATTGACACTGAGGGAGTTGGTGGGGTGGTTTGCGTGAGCTTGGTTACAAGAGGAAGGGATTTACTGGTCAGTGGACTGCTTCCGCTGTCGCCCAAAGTTTTTGAACTTGTCACTGACTTATGATGAATGCGCTGCAGGTGACGTATAAGGGAGGATGTTCCGAGGTGGTTAACGTCCTTACCCCTACTTATTACAGCTTTCTGTTGAAATACTTCCACACCGAAGAGCTGATTTTTTTGGTATTTTCACCAGGCATGTCAATGGCCCTATTCCTCCCACGGACAACAGGTGTCTCCCCGGGTGCCTGACTTAAACAAACCACCTCACCATCAGAATCCTCCTGGTCAATTTCCTCCCCAGCGCCAGCAACACCCATATCCTCCTCATCCTGGTGTACTTCAACACTGACATCTTCAATCTGACTATCAGGAACTGGACTGCGGGTGCTCCTTCCAGCACTTGCAGGGGGCGTGCAAATGGTGGAAGGCGCATGCTCTTCACGTCCAGTGTTGGGAAGGTCAGGCATCGCAAACGACACAATTGGACTCTCCTTGTGGATTTGTGATTTCGAAGAACGCACAGTTCTTTGCTGTGCTTTTGCCAGCTTGAGTCTTTTCATTTTTCTAGCGAGAGGCTGAGTGCTTCCATCCTCATGTGAAGCTGAACCACTAGCCATGAACATAGGCCAGGGCCTCAGCCGTTCCTTGCCACTCCGTGTGGTAAATGGCATATTGGCAAGTTTACGCTTCTCCTCTGACAATTTTATTTTAGATTTTTGAGTCCTTTTTTTACTGATATTTGGTGTTTTGGATTTTACATGCTCTGTACTATGACATTGGGCATCGGCCTTGGCAGACGACGTTGCTGGCATTTCATCGTCTCGGCCATGACTAGTGGCAGCAGCTTCAGCACGAGGTGGAAGTCGATCTTGATCTTTCCCTATTTTTGGAACCTCAACATTTTTGTTCTCCATATTTTAATAGGCACAACTAAAAGGCACCTCAGGTAAACAATGGAGATGGATGGATACTAGTATACTTATGGATGGACAAGCGACTGCCGACACAGAGGTAGCTACAGCCTGGACTACCGTACTGCGTCTGCTGCTAATATAGACTGGATGATAATGATATAAAAAATATATATATATCACTACTGCAGCCGGACAGGTATATATTATAATGACGGACCTGCTGGACACTGTCAGCACTGCAGACTCCTAAAGTAAGCTACTAGTATCAAGAAGATAGAAAAAAAAAACACCACAGGTAGGTGGTATACAATTATGGATGGACGAGCGACTGCCGACACAGAGGTAGCTACAGCCGTGGACTACCGTACTGCGTCTGCTGCTAATATAGACTGGATGATAATGATATAAAAAAAATATATATATCACTACTGCAGCCGGACAGGTATATATTATATAATGACGGACCTGCTGGACACTGTCAGCAGCACTGCAGACTCCTAAAGTAAGCTACTAGTAGTATCAAGAAGATAGAAAAAAAAAACACCACAGGTAGGTGGTATACAATTATGGATGGACGAGCGACTGCCGACACAGAGGTAGCTACAGCCGTGGACTACCGTACTGCGTCTGCTGCTAATATAGACTGGATGATAATGATATAAAAAATATATATATATATCACTACTGCAGCCGGACAGGTATATATTATATAATGACGGACCTGCTGGACACTGTCAGCAGCACTGCAGACTCCTAAAGTAAGCTACTAGTAGTATCAAGAAGATAGAAAAAAAAAAAACACCACAGGTAGGTGGTATACAATTATGGATGGACGAGCGACTGCCGACACAGAGGTAGCTACAGCCGTGGACTACCGTACTGCGTCTGCTGCTAATATAGACTGGATGATAATGATATAAAAAATATATATATATATCACTACTGCAGCCGGACAGGTATATATTATATAATGACGGACCTGCTGGACACTGTCAGCAGCACTGCAGACTCCTAAAGTAAGCTACTAGTAGTATCAAGAAGATAGAAAAAAAAAAAAACACCACAGGTAGGTGGTATACAATTATGGATGGACGAGCGACTGCCGACACAGAGGTAGCTACAGCCGTGGACTACCGTACTGCGTCTGCTGCTAATATAGACTGGATGACAATGATATAAAATATATATATATATCACTACTGCAGCCGGACAGGTATATATTATATAATGACGGACCTGCTGGACACTGTCAGCAGCACTGCAGACTCCTAAAGTAAGCTACTAGTAGTATCAAGAAGAGAGAAAAAAAAAAAAACACCACAGGTAGGTGGTATACAATTATGGATGGACGAGCGACTGCCGACACAGAGGTAGCTACAGCCGTGGACTACCGTACTGCGTCTGCTGCTAATATAGACTGGATGATAATGATATAAAAAATATATATATATCACTACTGCAGCCGGACAGGTATATATTATATAATTAATGACGGACCTGCTGGACACTGTCAGCAGAATGCGTTTATAGAATAAAAACACCACACGACGAGTGTTTAACTTTTTCAGGCAGACAATCACAATATACTGGTGGTCAGACAGTGGTCACTGGTCAGTCACACTGGCAGTGGCACTCTGACAGCAAAAGTGTGCACTGTTAAATAATATGTACTCCTGCTACTGCTCCCCAGTCTCCCCCACAATTAAGCTGTGTGAGCACTGAGCACTCAGCACAGTCAGATATACATAGATGATGCAGCACACTGAGGCTGAGCACAGATATGGTATACTGTTACTGTGTCACTGTGTATCGTTTTTTTTCAGGCAGAGAACGGATTATATTAAATAATAATATAATAAAAAAACTGCACTGGTGGCCACTGGTCAGTCACTAGTAAACTCTGCACTCTCTGAGTACTCCTAAGCTCCAGTAAATCAAGTGTCTCACTCTCACTCTCTCTCTTCTAATCTAAATGGAGAGGACGCCAGCCACGTCCTCTCCCTATGAATCTCAATGCACATGTGAAAATGGCGGCGACGAGCGGCTCCTTATATAGAATCCGAGTCTCGCGATAGAATCCGAGCCTCGCGAGAATCCGACAGCGGGATGATGACGTTCGGGCGCGCTCGGGTTAGCCGAGCAAGGCGGGAAGATCCGAGTCTACCTCGGATCCGTGTAAAAAGGCTGAAGTTCGGGGGTGTTCGGATTCCGAGGAACCGAACCCGCTCATCACTAATACTAACCAATACGTAAGGTTGCTATCCTTCACGCCACTGAGCCTCTGCTAACTCAGTGCCTTCACTGAGGAGATCCCGCTTTCTCCTGGTTCAATCCATTCACACTTGCTTTCAACACCCCCACACTTTTAGGTTTTCTGTACAGAAAAAAACCTCACACCCTTTGGTTGGTAACTTGTTCCAGAGGTACTACACTTATAATAAGAATTTTCAATAATCTGTCTAAAATAGGATAATTACTTAATGTGCGACTATAATCCTTTATCCCACATTTAAAATGAAAAAACTTCTATTATGCAGCTTACCTCCGCTGCGTACGTACGCACTCACGTTTCTATAGTGCCACGTGCGTACCCGTGCGTTGCTATATACACATCCACGCACTATTGTCTATGGCACGTGTATACTTGCGTACGCGAGTGTGTATCGCTGCGTACCACTGTACGCAGCTTGCCACACTATTTTACCTAACTTCCGCAATACAATAATGACAATAAAACACTATTTGTACTGTATTGTTGTAGTTAGATAAATGCTTCCACGTTCCCTTTGAGCACCGGAAGTCCCCTGCTGGAGAGTTTCCGCTTGCGTGCTACCCAAACTTTTAGGCAGGAACGGAGCTTCACTTATAAAATACAAATTTTGCGACTATATACACAATACACTTGTTCCTTTCATACCCGCTGGAAGTTGCCCACACAGCTAATCTTTCGTTAAGTACTGCCCAAACTTTGAGGCCAGGACCAAGTTTTGGTATGTGCTTTACAATTACCCACTTAAACAAATACCATAAATATATAACAAATGACTTATCCGATTTTATGCAGATCTAAAATGACTATTGACTATAATTTAAATGCTATGATTCAGATTGGATAGCTATCTTGCAGAACAAACGCTGATATAAATATACACATAAAGAATATATTATACACACACACACACACACACACACACACACACACACACACACACACACACACACACTATATACTGCACTTCTATGAAACCCCTCACCCCTTCAGTGCCTATCAATAGAGGTTCATATGCTAGTTGTTGAACAGTTTCAATTAACATTTCAATGCCTATCTTGTAGCAAACAGAGTTAAATAAATCCTGGAAGAAAACAAACAAACTTTATATATGTGTGTAATTCTTACATCAAGTAATCATCTAGGCCCAATTGAAACTATTTGTAATTGACTATGGCATGGGTTTGTTAAATTCATTGGTAGCTTTTAAATGGTGTTGGATTTGTACATATATATTGTTTATTTGTGACAAAGGAAACTGATTGCTTTAAACACACTGAAAGTCAGCTGTTTGCTTGGTGGATAGGGTGACCTTCCTAAAATGGCCACTGCTCCTCCCCCTTTTTCACAAGCCATGTGCTTGGGCAAAATGGTGGACACCATGTGGCTAGCTCTTTTGTCACAAAGAAATCACAAATTATACAAGCACCGGACGTTTGTTACTTTAGGCCTGGGTTTAAAAGTATGCGAATTGGCCTCAGCATGCTAACACAGCTATATCATACCTATGCACCAACTTTTAAATGCTTTTTAAATTTACTTAACAGATAAACAATCCAATCTGAATCAAACACAATATGACTTATTTGAACTTTGTTTTGCAACAATAAAAATACACTGTAGCATTTTCAAATAGTGCATTTCTTTGTCATACACAACAAAGAAATATATATTGTCCCTTGAATTTCATATCAGCGCCTTACTGATAACACAAAAAAACAAACGGCATGTGGTTCAGCAGCATGTCGACACGTCCATCGTTAGCTGGTAGACCACAGCGGCATTTGTACAGTACATCATTAAGAACATGATATCGCGGACGCAGCCCCCAACCTTGAATTTCAGATTATTTCTAATAAATATTTAAAATGCCAGCGTTATTATATGCTGCGTACGCATGGCACATCTTATTACCATATACGATAAAAGTGCACTGTACGTCGCAAACACTACATCCTGTCACGATCCGAGTACTGAGACACTATCTCCCTTCTGGTTGTACGCCCTCCGCGGCCTCCGCTGCCTTCCACGTGTCTCAGCATGCACTTGTTGTTTGGCGTCTCCTGTCCTCTGCGGCCGGAGCCGCCATTACTACTATGTTTCTACATTGTGTTCCAATCCAGGTTTTCCATCTTACTTCCAGCATGGGCGCAGCCATGTTGGATGCAATCACATGTTCCAGCTCCTCCAATCTACTGGCTCTGAAATCTGCATAATTGCCCAGCCAATGCCTGCATAGCTGCAGGTATAAGTATCCTGTGTCTGGGCCAGATAGATGTCAGTGCTTCATTTGTCTCCAGTGGTTCCTGTGTGCAGTCTTCTACAGATTCTCCTGTGAACTCTCCTGCATTCAAGCCTGACTCCTCTGTGTTACACTCTGTGGTGTAACGACACCACTGTGATTAACCCTCTACAACATCACCTTACTCACCTGTGTCTGTATTCCGGCTTTCCAGCAGCCACTCTTCAACAACTACAGGTTTCCAGCGCACTCCAGCTTCTATTTCAATTTTCCAGCGAACCCTAGCATCATTTACAGTTTACAGAACTTCTCTCTACATTCCAGGTTACTGGTATTAACCAGTTGCACACCTAAATTTCCACTTGTGACTTTCTATTGTTTTTGCACGTTTTATGACTTTCATTTAATAAAATCACTGAAAGATATTTCCAGTTGTCGTGGTCACGCCTTCGGGCATCCTTGCTACTGTCTTTACGCATGTCCAGGAGTCCCATCGCTCCTCCAACATTCAGGTACCCGTCAACCCCTACAACTGAGGCTCCCAGTCACGGTCTCCAGCCCTCAGTTGTGACAGTAAGCACTGACCAAATGGATCCAGCCGGAGATCAGGCCCAAGCGAATGGGTTGATATAAGAACTGGCAATCCGCCTTGAACGTCAGGAGGCGGCTCAAGGTCATGTTGGTCGCTGTCTCCAGGACCTCTCCTCCCGGCTGGATGAAATTCAAGCGGCCCTCCGTGGATCAGGGGCGTCCAGTGTGTCGACTCCAGCGCCTCCGGTGGTGTCCCCACCCACCATACCTGTTTCTGCTCCCTATCTTCACTTGCCGACTCCTGCTAAATATGATGGATCCCCTAAAGCCTGCAGGGGTTTCCTAAACCAGTGCGAGATCCAATTTGAATTGCAACCCAGCAGTTTCCCTACTGACCGCATTAAAGTGGCATACCTTATTTCTCTACTCACTGGTGCCGCTCTAGACTGGGCCTCACCTATATGGGAAAGGTCTGATGCTCTGTTGTCATCCTATGCTAACTTCGTGGCAACGTTCAGACGAATTTTCGATGAGCCAGGTCGAGTGACATCAGCTTCTTCAGAGATCCTTCGACTGCGTCAGGGGGCGCGAACTGTTGGTCAGTATTTGGTGCAATTCCAGACCTTGGCATATGAAATCTCCTGGAATGATGACGCTCTTTATGCAGCCTTCTGGGTAGGGCTATCCGAGCGTATCAAAGATGAGCTCGCTGCTAGAGACTTGCCTTTAACTTTAAACGAGCTCATTTCCCTCTGCACTAAGGTCGATTTACGGTTCCGTGAAAGGGCTGTTGAACGAGGAAGATCCACATTTCCCAGGATTCCTACTGTTTCCATTCCTCGTCAGCCATCTCAGTCTAGGGAGGAACCTATGCAGATAGGTCGCTCTCGTTTATCTCAGGCAGAGCGTAGTAGACGTCTTGCTGAGCGTCTCTGTTTGTATTGTGCCGAATCTTCTCATGTTATCAAATCCTGTCCCAAGCGTCCGGGACAACCTCAAGTCCTAGCCCACCAAGGAGAAGACCAGCTAGGAGTGACGAATTTCTCTCCATTTCCAAGTAACTGCAATCTCTCCGTTTCTCTGCAGGTGGCTCAGCGTACTAAGAATCTCACTGCCTTATTGGATTCTGGAGCAGCCGGAAACTTTATTACAGAGAGGTTCGTTCAGCAGTGGTCTCTACCCACTGAAAGACTGTCATCACCAATATCTCTAACTGCCGTGGACGGCAGTAGGATTCCTGATGCGGTGATTACCTCCAAGACTCTACCTATCCGTCTGAAGGTAGGGGATCTGCATACAGAGTTGATTTCTTTCCAGGTTATCCCCAGGGCCACCCATCCTGTGGTCCTAGGCCTTCCATGGCTATGTCTGCATAATCCTCAAGTTGATTGGAAGTCGACCCGTATCCTGGCATGGGGTCCTTCCTGCTCAGAGACCTGTCTCCAAAAAGAGCTTCCAGTTCGCATATCCTCCTACAAGTCTTCTGATGTCCCGTCTCCTTCGTGCCAAATCTCCAAACTACAGATTTGTCCAGGGTCACCGAATCACAAGGCTGATGCCCGTTCCCGCTTCCGGGAGCAAGAAAATGAGTCTGAGTCTACTGTCAAGAATTGTATTGTTGATCCAGTGGCGTTCTCCGCAGTGAGGATGGACTCTATGCCCCTGCCAGGGAAAAATTTAGTGAAGCCGGCTTTCAGGAGGAAGCTCTTGCATCGGGCACATTCCTCTCGCTTTGCCGGACACGCGGGCATACGCAAGACCTTAAAAGTCGTTTCCAGGTCAAACTGGTGGCCGACCCTAAAAAAGGACATTGCTGAATTTGTGGCCTCCTGCCCAAAATGTGCCCAGCACAAAGTACCCCGCCAGTCACCCACTAGGCAACTGGTTTCCTTGTCTGTTCCTCATCGTCCGTTGGCTCATCCCTCTACGGATTCTGTCATGGATTCCCCACTTCCAAGTTGGCACAAGTCTTCATCCAGAAGTTCCATTCCAGATGGCCAGGTAAACTTAAGAAGTGTCCTGGGGCCACTCCTAAAAGGGGGGGTACTGTCACGATCCGAGTACTGAGACACTATCTCCCTTCTGGTTGTACGCCCTCCGCGGCCTCCGCTGCCTTCCACGTATCTCAGCATGCACTTGTTGTTTGGCGTCTCCTGTCCTCTGCGGCCGGAGCCGCCATTACTACTATGTTTCTACATTGTGTTCCAATCCAGGTTTTCCATCTTACTTCCAGCATGGGCGCAGCCATGTTGGATGCAATCACATGTTCCAGCTCCTCCAATCTACTGGCTCTGAAATCTGCATAATTGCCCAGCCAATGCCTGCATAGCTGCAGGTATAAGTATCCTGTGTCTGGGCCAGATAGATGTCAGTGCTTCCTTTGTCTCCAGTGGTTCCTGTGTGCAGTCTTCTACAGATTCTCCTGTGAACTCTCCTGCATTCAAGCCTGACTCCTCTGTGTTACACTCTGTGGTGTAACACGACACCACTGTGATTAACCCTCTACAACATCACCTTACTCACCTGTGTCTGTATTCCGGCTTTCCAGCAGCCACTCTTCAACAACTACAGGTTTCCAGCGCACTCCAGCTTCTATTTCAATTTTCCAGCGAACCCTAGCATCATTTACAGTTTACAGAACTTTTCTCTACATTCCAGGTTACTGGTATTAACCAGTTACACACCTAAATTTCCACTTGTGACTTTCTATTGTTTTTGCACGTTTTATGACTTTCATTTAATAAAATCACTGAAAGATATTTCCAGTTGTCGTGGTCACGCCTTCGGGCATCCTTGCTACTGTCTTTACGCATGTCCAGGAGTCCCATCGCTCCTTCAACATTCAGGTACCTGTCAACGCCTACAACTGAGGCTCCCAGTCACGGTCTCCAGCCCTCAGTTGTGACACATCCCTTAAAAGAAATCAAGTACGGGGTGTGTGGCTTACAGCCTGACTGAGCAGAGGTGTCCCTGGAGAGCTCCTAGAAAAAGCCTCACATTCACCCCATTAAAATTGAGCCACCTGTGCTTTATTTGATCCTGGAGCACTGTTATATTGTCCCTGAGGCAGGGCAATCAGGGTGGAAGAGCTGCGGAGCTGGGGAACAGGTTTTTCCTGTTCTTACAGGTTGCGGCCTTCCTCCTGTCTAGAAGCCGGGACCTAAATTTTGCATCCCTTCAGGCCGGGCGACCCGGACCTGCGGGAGACGCGCAGATTACAGCGGCCCTCGCTGGTCACACTCTCCCCACCCCCGTGGACCCTTACCGAGAGCAGAAGGAGGCGCGCATGGGCCTCTGGAGCTGGGAGCCGAGCGCTGAACGGAGCTGCGAGGTGCCGGTGGACGTCCGGTGCCGGTGGCCATCTTGGAGGAGACAGAGAGAGCCACGCGGACGAAGTGCGCGCCCGAGCGGCCCATACTGGCCGGGACTCTCCCGCTGTAGGGATACTTCTATGGGGCTGGTGGCGTGCATTGGCCCAGGGGGCTCCTAGGCTGACTTTCTAACTATTTACAGACCCGCTGGAGCTCAGTAGCGGCGGCCATCTTGAGGGTGGCATGCAGGATCCGTTTTCCATTTCATTATTGAACAGCCATTCTGTAGACGCCGCATAGCCCCTGCTCTCATAGCCCCTGCTCTCCCCAGAGCTACAGTGCAGCTCCCAGCTTATTACACCACCTGTTGTCTGCCAGCCGCCCTGAAAGAGAGAAGCCTCTGGAGCCGTGTTGTAACCGCCGGTTCCGGGCGCCGCATACTGCCTGCCAGCAGACCTGACAGAGGACAAGCTCTGGTGCCACACTGCAATAGACAGCTCCTGGGGACATTCACTTACGGATGACCAGGTACGATTGTGGGACCGCCTACTCTTGTCCCTCCCTCCGACGCTGCCTGGTCCTTACTCTCCCCGGCTCTGGTGTCACGCTGATATCCATTGCTGTTAGTGCCGCTCATTATTTATCAGCTGCCCTAGGAGGATAGCAATAGGGTCACTGGCCCTTATCTCTCCCTCTGCACTGTCTGGGATGCTGGCCTAGCAACGCAATTTGTCCTACCTGGACCGCGATAGTTTTCTTTATACCTGTCCCTTCTCTACTTAACATACATCCATCAAACAATGTCTGTGTTTCTTTTTACATTTGTGATACCCCACCTACCCTCTCCACTTTCCCATAATGGCGCAAAGAAACAAGAAAAACACACAGGCCCCCACAAATTTTTTTGGACAAAAATATAAGGGCCCCCCAACTCCTGCATTGCTCACAGATTCTCCTTCCTCCCCCTGCTCATCGGAGATGGGTATTGACCCACAGATCCAAGCAGTTATGACCAGTTTACTTGAAGGGGTACAGTCCGCCTTTAAGCAAGAACTATCCACAGCTATTGCAGAGTTTAAATCTGATCTCACGGCCCTTGGTAATCGTACGGACGCTCTTGAATTGAAGACAGACGACCTTTGCCGCTCTCAGCAACGTCTTGATTCGGAGCTCTCCAGACTCCATGATGAGCTGGAGGTTCTCAAAGAACGCCAAGAAGATCAAGAGAATCGCTCCCGTCGCAACAATTTGTGCATCCGCAATGTGGCGGAATCAATCCTTAGCTCTGCACTACCGTCCATCCTGAAAGACTTCTTTCAACACGTCTTACTTGACCTTTTAGATGCTGATTGTCTTTGTGATAGAGCCCACAGAGCGCTCCGAGCGAAGCCTGCCCCGACACAACCGCCCAGGGATGTCATAGTTCGACTACATTATTTTCGTTCAAAGGAACGTATTCTGATGTCAATATGAGACTCTCCAGTGATCGACTTCTGGGATATGCAATTGCAAGTTTTTCAAGATCTGGCCCCCTCCACCATTCAAAAGAGACGGGACCTCCAACCTGTTACTCGTATACTACGCCAACAACAAATACGATATAGATGGGGATTCCCCTTCATGTTACAAGTTACAGCAAACAATTGTACTTACTCCATCAAAACCTTAAATCAAGGTCAGGATCTGTTGGCTAAACTTGGTCTCCTCCCTGTACCGTCACCTGATGGTGGGTCTGCCTCTTCCTCTGGGCCACGATGCTCCCATATCCCTCCGCCTGAATGGACGAGGGCAATTCATCATCGCAACGACACCAATGACCCTCCTTGATTTTGGCAAACTCTTTTTGGCTACACTTGGACAGTTCTCAACACTTTAGGAATGTGTCTCCTGACAGGAGGAGACTCTTGCTATCATCTTACATCTTTTAATGTGCTTGTCATAGGCTCTGAAATTGCTCACCACGCTTTGCTGTTTGTCATATGTTACGCCTAGCCTGGTACTACCACGCTGGGCTTATCTTGTTTGCCTTGTATCCCATTGTTCCCCCTCCCTCTCCCCCCTCTTTATTTTTATTTTTTTGTTGGTTATGACACAGTACGTTTTTGTTTATTGTTTTTCATATTCTGGGTTACATTATTGTATCTTCGGCTCCAGCCGACTCAACTATTGCGGTCCAGAGGGACCTGCTTCTCCTGCATTAGTTTGCTGTTCCCACTACCCCCGTGCTCCCTTTATTTGCTACTTCAAAGTATGAAGTTTTATATTTGTGTAGCGGTCCTTGATTGGAACCCTATAATTCAGGGTTTTCTCCCGTATGGGTTCTCCATCACTCTCTTTTCTTCTATATTTCTGATTCTTGTTTTTTTGCTGTTCTTCTTCTTTCCTTTTCCTTCTTCCCCGGGACGGGTTTCCACTGCGCCTCTTTTGTTCTTTGGTGTCACATGGTGCTTAAATTGTTTTCTATAAATGTTAACGGGCTTAATTCTCCCAAGAAACATACAGTGATGTTGTCCGGCTGTCGGAGAGAGAAGGCTGATATAGTTTTCCTCCAGGAGACCCATTTCGCCAGTACACACTCTCAACTTCACGGTAAGCAATTTACCCAGACCTTTTTTGCCTTTGCTGACTGTAAGAAAAGGGGGGTAGCTATACTGATCCACCGTAATATCCCATTTGTCCACACTACAACCATAGCTGATCCTGATGGCTGATACCTGATAGTGATTGGTACGCTCCGCACTGATATTCTAACGCTCGTGTCTGTATACACCCCTAATCAAGAACAATCACGTTTTTTCCGCACACTCTTTTTGCGTCTTAATAGAGTAGCGCAAGGTCACATTATTTTAGGTGGGGACTTTAACAATGTGCTTGATCCCTTCTTAGATAAATCTACACCTCCTAAAACTAAGAAGGAAGCATCCCCATCTGATGCTGCCCTCACATTGATATCTTCCCTCACACAGCTTGATTTACGAGACACCTGGCGTCTTAAACACTCCAACGCTAGACACTATACCCACTTTTCTGCACCTCATCAGCATTACTCTCGAATAGATATGATACATGTATCTCACTCACTCTCGACATTGATATCTGATTCAGGCATCACTCCCTGTTCATGGACGGACCATGCAGGGGTGTATATCCTGGTAGACTTCTATGGAACCCCTAATAAGTCCCGTAAATGGCATCTTGATGATACTCTTCTTTCACACCCCTCCACTCTCTTAGACACTAAATTGAACCTGAATTTTTTTTTTAAGGAAAACTCCTCCCCAGAAGTCTCTCCCAGCCTAGTTTGGGAAGCACATAAAGCCACTATTCGCGGCCACTTTAGGTCTAAGGCATCAGCCATACGTAATAAAGTGGCACAGGAAGTTTCCTCATTGGAATCTCAAATGTCTGCTCTTTTAGCCCAACATAAAATTGCCCCGTGCGACTCCCTACTCTCCCAGATAAATAACCTCAGAGGTCAGTTAAATACCCTTTTATCGCGGAGAGCGGCAACTATACTACAGAAGCTCCGTCAAAATTTTTTACGATAAAGCGGATAAAATAGATAGTCTCTTAGCTAATAAGTTAAGAAGTAAGCGGGCTATGGGACTGATAGAAAAACTACATTCTTCTACATTAGACGCACTCACTTATAATCCTAAAATGATGGTGGAGGAATTTTGGAACTATTATAGCTCCTTATATAATCTCCCTGCCCCCCCTCTTCCCTCCGATGGTCCACAGGGAGCATGTTCATATTTGTTGGGTACCCCCTTGCCGGGTTTGACAGAGCAACAGATTTCTCTTAATGCGGACATATCGCTGGAAGAGACGGTTGCTGCTATCAAATCTATGCGGTTGTCAGCTGCCCCTGGTCCAGATGGCTTTACCGCTCAGTATTACAAAACATTCCGTACAGAATTGGCTTTATACCTTACCTCGCTTTTTAATAGTGTTCTAGAGGGAGCATAATTTGTGCCAGCGACTGTACAAGCTGACATTATTGTGATTCTGAAGCCGGAAAGGGATCCAAAGCAATGTTCCAACTATCGCCCGATTTCTTTGCTGAACGTAGATCTTAAGATGTACGCTAAAATCTTAGCCAACCGCTTGGCTCCCCTGCTGATACACCCAGACCAAGTGGGCTTCATGTCTGGCCACCAGGCCTCCGATAATACCAGGAGAAACATAGATTTGATTCACTCTATCCATAAACAGAAGCTACCCTCGTTGTTGCTAGCATTGGATGCCGAGAAGGTTTCTGACAGAATCTCCTGGCCCTTCGCTTTCTCAGTACTCCGGAGGATGGGCTTTTCTGGCAAATTCCTAGAAGGTGTTTCGGCGCTTTACAGATTCCCTACTGCCACAGTTTCTGTTAATCGCCTCACCTCTTCCGCGTTCAATATCACTAACGGCACCAGACAGGGATGCCCGCTCTCCCCGTTGCTATTTGCCCTGGTTATGGAACCGTTGGCAGCAAGGATCCGAGCTAGTATAGATATAGCTGGAGTGCGGGTAGGCCCTTCTGAACATAAAATTGCGTTATACGCTGACGATGTCCTAATATCTCTGGGATCCCCATCTCAGTCGTTACAGCCGCTCCTTTCTGAGATAGACCTCTACTAAATATTCAGGTTATAAACTTAATACGGGTAAGACTGAAGTATTACATTTTTATATCCCCGGCCCGATTAAGCTCTCATTGGAAAATTCCTTTCCATTTCAATGGCACAAGCAAAAGATTAAATACCTAGGTATTTTTCTAACGCATAGCCATCATCAACTTTACCAAGCTAATTTCCATAGGCTTTTAGATCGAATTAAGTCAGATCTGTCTTCTTGGTCTAGTCTCTTTATCTCCTGGATAGGTAGGGTAAACTCGGTGAAGACCCTCCCGATATTTATTCCTCCATCTGTTTTTAAATTCTTACAATTTCACACGTCACAATTCATATGGGCGAATAAGCGTCCCCGTGTCCGATTGAAACTCTTACAGCGCCCCACATTTAGTGGCGGCCTAGGCATTCCAGACTTCAAAAGATATTACTTAGCCACACAGCTCTCACACTGTGAAGAAGCCGCCGAAGTGGGTCTCTCTACTCTCTCTTCTCTTCTCTGGCTTTCGAAAACCTGCCGCCCCAGAACTATAGCATCCCACCCCGTAGTTTCCCACTCACTGACCATTTGGAATTTTGCCAATAGGAAATTTGGCTTGGCCCCAGCCCCATCCCCTATCATCCCAATATTACACAACCCTGCATTCCCTCCTGGCACAAATAAATCAATGTTTGCTCCTTGGCAAGATAGAGGTATCTTATATCTGAATGATATTGCCAGGGATACTAGTTTTCCACAGTTTTCTCAGATTCAAGAAACTATTCATATTCCCTCTAGGTATTTTTATCAGGTTTTACAACTCAGACATTTTCATTCCTCAATGGACCGCGTCCTCTCTAGTAGACCCCTGACCACGTTTGAGACTATATGTTTCAGATGTCACTCAACCAAAGGCCTAATTTCCCTCTTATATACTACTCTCACCGGGGACAATCCCTCTCAACGTGATCCTCATGAGAGAGCATGGGAAACGGACCTAGGCTCGGCTTTGGATGACGAGGAATGGTCTGAGGCCTGGGGTAACACGGCGTCTAGTTCCATTTGTGCTAGAATCAAAGAGAATGTCTATAAATTATTATATAGGTGGTATTATGTGCCATCTCGTTTGAGCAAAATGTACCCGGATACGTCGGATAGGTGCTGGAGAGGATGTGGCGCAGAGGGCTCTTTCCAACACATATGGTGGTCATGTCCTAAAATAGTGCATATGTGGAGGGAAGTGATTAACTTTATATCTAGCTTGTTGCAGATCTCTATTCCTTCTGACCCTAAATACATTCTCCTCCCCTTAAACCTGCCAACGCTAACAAAATTTCAAAATAAATTGTTACGTCATATAGTATCCGCAACAACATGTCAACTAGCTGCAGATTGGAAAAACCCTATCCCGCCTTCCATGCAATCTATAATTGCCCGTATCTGGTACGTTTACCGCATGGACTTCATGACTAGCATCATAAACTGCTCCTCTAAGTCATTTGAGAATATTTGGAGTCCATGGCTGGCCACCCAGCACACCCCTTCACCCTTTAATTTGTGATACCCTGCACCATATTTGATGGGACCCTCCCGGGGACTCTATCCTATCCTATTTTGTCCACTCCTCTCTCTTTTTCTCTTCTTCTCTGTCTTTCTTTCTTCTCGACCTTCTTCTACTCTTACTCTTAAATGTTAGTCGGTTAGCTGCGCTGCTGACTGGCCTTTTTTCTATTTTATACCACCCGCTCTCTGGGTCAAAAATGGGTCACTGTTTTTTTTTTTCAGTTATCTTATAATTACCAACTGTTATGCTATATTTGCAATGTAATTTGCTGAAACCACTATCTGTTTGCTTTTGTGTTCCCATGAATAAAAATTATTTGAAAGAAAAAAAAAAGAGAAATCAAGTACACGCACACATTGTCTGAATTCAAACGCTCATGTATATATTTGATATTAAAAGGATATGTATACAATATATCACATGTACAGTATATATATGGTTACATGGTTACAATTACACAAGAAGCAGATAGATACAAAAGAATTCATTACAGCTACAACCAGCATACTTCACCATATTTGCTCAATGCACATTCCGCTCCATATCTCTCTCTCTCTCTCTCTCTCTCTCTCAGCAAAAACAAACAGCAACTGGAACTGCAACCTTGCAAAACAGAACTTCTTGACTGGAATCACCTTAAACACTTTGTATTTTGGGGGAGTACATGTATTCTGTTATTGGTCCAGGGGAGGGAACTTTCTCATTCATGATGTGTCATTGGTAAGTTCATATGCAAGCAACTTCCAGCCTTGAAGATGCACGAATGTCTTTTGTTCCCATTTCAATTGTGGCTTCATATTCATACATTCAATCATAAGTAATCGTTGCAATGAGCTACAACTTAACCACAGCTATCAAACCAAGACACTCATCCCCTTGATCATTTTGACACCAAGCATGACATGTTTATCTTGTTCCGTTCCATTAATACCTATACATGATGTTATACTCCATTATATAATTTAAAACATTATAATGTCTGGTGTTTGACATGTTTAATTTATGTGTGGTATGAAATATGTGTTGAATATATCTTTGTGGCATGTCTGTGTGAGTGCGTATGCTATCATATATCGCTGTGCATGCTGAGCGTATTCACGCGCACAGCGACTCATCCATGTGGAGTTTGTATGTTTTCTGTATGTAATATTTTTGACTTTGACACCTGAGATCTCTACTGTCCAGAGTCAGACCTCAGGCATGACAGGGACCTGCAGCCATTAACATTAAATTAGTCTATTTACCGCATACCGCGGTCCGCCAGTCCCAATAAGTTGTAACATAGTGAGCTATATTACAGCTTACTGAGACTGGCCATCCGGTCCGGCTCTTACTCTCTGAGGGAGTCCTTGCTGCCATATTTATGCTGTTGGGGTACAATAAATACTAACATGACTTTCAGCTCTTTCCATGAATGTACAATAGGATTCAGTTCAGGGCTCATAGAAGGCCATTTCAGAACAATGCAATTTTTGTTCTTAGACTGGGTACACACTAGGTGATATGTCCTCCGATCCGGCTTATTGGGTAGTGTGTACCCATTACCATGTGCTCCCGCCCGCCGACATGGCATTGCAGATGGGATGACCTAGCAGCTGACGTCATACTGCTGAATGCGGCCCTGAACGATATAGTGCACATTCAGTGTATATGACCGACATCTCTTCCCATCGGCCACGATCTCAGATCGTTGTAGTATGTACCCAGCCTTATTCATTCATCTTAGTTTTTTTATTTTTAATACATTTGCAAAAATCACAAAAAAAACTTTTTTCACGTAGTTATTATGGGGTATTGTGTGTAGAATTCTGAGCGAAAAATCAGGATTTTGGTACTTACCGATAAATCCCTTTCTCCGATTCCACAGGGGCCACTGGAGTGTAGTTACAATGGGGAAATAGTAGGTAGTAATTGGGAGCTGGCACTTTAAAAATTCTCACACTGTGGCTAGCTCCTCCCCTACTATCTCCCCTCCAAGCCAGTCTACGTAAAACTGTGCCCGAGGAGAGCTGTAATAAACAAACCTTAAGGTAGAGGAGGTTAGCGACGCCCTGTAAACCAGGCGAACCCAAACTAAACCTGGAACAGAACCTGACAAAAACCAGGCTAGCCTGAACTCAACAAGCAGTCATATGGTGATCTGCAAACCGTTAAGCAAAAAACCAGGAGGAACAGCGCTGGGCGGGCGTCCAGTGGCCCCTGTGGAATCGGAGAAAGGGATTTAATCGGTAAGTACCAAAATCCTGATTTCTCCTTCATCCACTAGGGGCCACTGGAGTGTAGTTACAATGGGGACGTCCCAGAGCTCCCAAAAACGGGTGGGAAAGCGCTGAGAGTCCTGTAAAAACTGCTCGGCCAAACAGTGATGCAGAGGCCGTAAAAGTGTCAAACTTGTAGAATTTGACAAAACGAATGTCGGTTTGACCAAGTAGCCGCCCGACAAAATATTCATGGAGACCCCGCGGGCAGCTTCCCACGAAGGTCTTACAATGCGCGTAAAGTGCGCTGAAATGGAAAACGGAGGCTCCCTAGTAACCGCCAAGAAGACTGTCTGATGGTCAAATGTATCCAACTGCCCAGCGTATGCTGGGACCCCGGCTATTTAGTACGGGAGCATCGTACAGAACAAAGAAGAAAAACACTTCATCGAATAGCCTGAGACCTCTGTAGAGAGAGTTGGCGAGCCCTGACAACATTCAGAGAGGACTGAAAAACACTAGTGTCAGGTTTATATGAAAAATGGACATCCCCTCTGGAAGAAACGACCGCTGAGGCCGAAGCACAGCCAGGGGAGTTGCCAATAGAGTACTCCCTGAAAAAGAGGCCGAACTTACGGCCGCTAGGCTAATTTCATTTGGAAGAAAACCGAAAAAGGCAGAGACCTAAAATTCCGGTCAGTGTGGTTTGAAGCGCAGCGGATCAAAACCTCCCAGAGAAACCAAAGATGAATGGTAACTGGGAGAAGGGGGAAAAACCCCTTTTATCCTTATTATGTCCCATAAAGTTTTCCAAAAGTGGCAAAAGCGAGAAGAGGTTACAGACTTCTGAAATCGGGGCCCAGTAGGCCTAACCGAACAAGGGAACTCCTCCCTTCTGAGGTCTCGTGAACAGTCACACGGGTAAACGAAACCAGTGTAAGATTGAACAAGGAGAAAAAAGGAGCCTGTTGAAGTAGACAGTCCAGTCGAGGAAGGAGCCAAGGCTCCTCTACTGACAACAGGCGTATCTGTATCTTCAAGTCATGCGTGGCCCAACCAGCGCCACCGAGAGGACTAGCACGCATAATCCCCTCCTGTGTTACTGAACATGAGGTAGAAATAGAAAAGGAGGCAGGATAGAATAACCAGAAAACTCCCCGGAGCCCTGAGGGCCTACTGCCGCCAGAGCTCACGTCCGAGAGTAATAAAGGGTTAAAGAGTCAGTCAGAACGCCCTGAGGTCGATCCGAAATTTCCGCCCACAGCGGACCAGCTGACCAAACTCCGGGGAATGTTCCCTCACCCAGGAGTCTGACCTGGTGGCCTGACCTGGAAAGAAGATTGTTGTCCCCCGCTCAGAGAGGAATGGAGGCGACCACTCATTGCGTCGCAACTTGACTGAAGGAATAGAGTACCTGGTGCCGAGGAATGAAAAATCCTCTGACGGACCGTGTTGAGAAACGTCTATGCGGAGCATAAAGTGGATCTGTGTCGAATCAGAAGCTCCTGGCTCCTCCGGATATTCAGAAGCCACCTAATGTACAGAGTGGGATAGTAGCAGTAAATTGTCCCATTAGGGAACCAACGTCACCCACTGCCCTTGAAAAAGAGATATTCTGTGATCTTCCTAAACTCTGTGGAAGCGGAAGAGAGACCGAGAGGAAAGGACTGACAGTGAAAATGAGAATCCTGTAATGCGAATCTGGGAAAAGCCTGTCCAACGGAAATCAGTAAACAGGCATCTCTGAAGACAAGGGACACGTAAAACTCCCTTTCTTGTTCAAACTAGCAATCACAGACTAAAAGGATTGTAAGGCTAGAATAGGCCTGTCCGAGCCACTTGGCTTCGGAACGTGAAAAGAAAACAAGGGCCTGAGAACTGTCCTAATTCAAATGATATGTGAAAAACAGGGATCAATACCCTTTGCGGTTAGAAACCTATGGAGCGCAGCCTACAGTATGACTCTCTTGTCATCGTAAATCGGCCGACCCATGCCGAGGGACTCCTGAGACGGTTGTAACCGGCCAAGCCTTCTCCCATCGAACTGCGCCTACCCTGGGACCCTCCAGGTGGTAGGAAAGTCTGTGTAATGGGTGTATAGGATGACATAAAATCAGACTGGACCGAGGATGTTGAACCTCTGCTTCAGCCTTTTTACCCTGAAAACCCCTGGCGACGAAGATATCACCCGTGTGGAGTCGAAAGCCTGAAAGGGCACGGAAAAATCTAAAGGAAAGACCAGTAAAGGTCTGTCTTGGAGCTGGGGCAGTAGTAGGAGAAAGCAAAGTGGACTTACCTCCAATGGTTCAAGAAATCCTGCAGAAAGTTCCTTCCCCAGAACCATCTGCCCCGTAGGATTTCATGTTCACCTGTCACTGTCGCAGCCCCAGAGGTCGTCGGGTTAAGACAGCCAAGCGAAGATGCAGGGTCCGAGTCTGCAGACGTGGAGACCTCCAAAGAACATAAAGCAGAATCGTGATTCTGACCTGTACCAAAGTATCAATTGATCCTGATGCGAAGCATCCTGTAACCTAGAGGGCAATTGTTCCCCAACCTACCTGCTCCGGACACAGTAGAACCGCGCTGCCGCATATGTCGATGAATCCCTGAGCAAGGTTGCCTCAGGAAAACGGCGGCTTGTTGGACTGGCGATACATCGAGGGGTATACCCTAGAGAGGTTCTGATACCATCTCCTGCCATCTGCGTGGAAAGGATAGGAAAAACAAACATTGTTTGATACCTGATATTGGGTATTCGGGTGTCTGTCGGCCGCCTACCGGAGTCTGCCCAGCTCATCCGAAACTGGACCAGTCGCTGTCATTTCGTCATTGGCGTGGAACCCTGATGGACTTGACGTGTCCGCCTCCCTTACCTGCAGTATCAGATGAACTGCTGTATAATGTACCTGGATATTCTGAGACACTGGTTCAGATCCACAGAAAACAGACATCATCAGTAATGCATGGAATGTTAGCAAGGTTCCCTTTGGAAAGGTGAAATGACGTACAAGGTCTCTGGTTAACAGTGACATTACCTGCATAATCTGAGCTGTTCAAACAGGAGTGTCCTGCAGGTGTTTGGAGGGCTAAGCAGATGGCTCCACCGCATACTTCACACCTAAGAGGGAATTCTTTGACTATCCCAGGTGAGACAAACGAAAGGAGAAAAGGTGGGTTAAATAAACACAGCCCTACGTAAGGTCTGCACTATAATGTGTGACCGACACGATTCAACTAAACTTTCTGGAGCAGCGGAGACCTGAACCAGTAGCGCTGCGCTGTGGGACAGGAGTCTTAGCCCTAGGCTATAGGAGCTTTCCTTAAAGTTTTGTTTGGATTCAAACCCCTGTTCAGATACCCGCTACTAGCGTACTGAGCCACAGCGCTATTTGTCTGATGCCTTACACACATTCCCCAATTACAAATAGCATTTGTAACTAGTGACACCCAAGAATAATAAAGGGAAGGCAACACCCCGCCCTGTATGTAGTGTACCGCTAATTAAGGTGCACCAGATGATTCTCTGAGGTTCCGCTGGCTTTTCAAAATGTTGACCAGCCTGTGAGAAAAGATGGGGGAAAATGTTATGTGGCAAGGTGGGGTATTCTGTTTCTAGAAAACATTGCGGAAGTGTGCATAATCTGTTTTATCCCCTATATCTGGTATTTTATGGATATATCTATATACATACCCACACGCACTTAAATATATATATATATACACAAACATAGCTATATATGTATATACACACACACACACACACACCACCGTGAAACCAACCGGGTAGATAAATACTGTCTATGTGAACCCAATAGGGTAGATAAATACTGTGTATTTGTAGGTAAATAAATACTGCACAGTAGATTTTTAAATTATTAATAAGCTGAGTCCCAGCTACTGTAATAGAGCAGGTTCCCTGATTTGCATGTAGGAAAATGCCAGGTAGAGGACTCTACTGCAGGGAGGAATGTAGCTATATTTCAGCAGCATGAAGTATGGAAAAGCTAAAAACCCCAGAGACAGGGTTTGTTGCCTAGCGACAGTGAGACCTGGGAGCCCGCTGAGTAAAGCGGGTTATAAACCTTTACTCACCCCTCCTTGCAAAGAAATCCTCCCTGCACAGCCAGGAGAGGAATGAGCCTTCAGTCTGAGACCCCACACACACTGGAGCGGCGTGCTGCAGCGGCGCGGGGAGCGGAGAGAGCCCGCCGTACAGAGCGGGAGTTAGCTCCGCCCCCCCTGCCAATGTATCCCCCGGCCGCCTTGCTGCGGTCGGGGTGCGGGTAAATGTAACCCCCGGGCGCCTGTTTGCTGCTGCCGGGGAGCGCCTGTATATTGTAAATGTAACTCCCCGGCCGCCTGTATGCTGCGGCCGGGGAGCGGTGTGTAACCCCCGGCCGCCTTGTATATGCTGCGGCTGGGGAGCGGTGTGTAACCCCCCCGGCCGCCTGTATGCTGCGGCCGGGGAGCTGAGAGTCTGAGCCCGCCGCCGGACGGAGCGGGAGTTAGCTCCGCTCCTCTGTTCCGGCGCCACTTTTAAATTTAAAATGTATTACCCGGCTGCTTGTATGCTGCGGCCGGGTAGCGTAAATGTATCACCCGGCTGCCTGTCTGCTGCAGCCGGGGATTGAAGAGCGCTGAGCCCGCTTACAGAGCGGGCTGAAGCTCCGCCCCCCACATAATGGCGCCAAGTTCAAACTAGAAAGTGCACCCTCTCTTCCACTGCATCGTTATAAGGGGGTTAGATGCAGGACACAACACAGTAAAGACCATCACATCTAAGTGCACATTTTATGTAAAATCACACATCAGTCTGGAGGGGGGGAGATTGTACTCACCACTGTCCTTCTTCTGATGGAGTGGCCCCGACACGCGCCGCACGCAGCGGTGTCCGGCCTGAATCTTCTGTGATGGAGTGGCCCCAACACGCGCCGCACGCAGCGGTGTCCGACCATTTTTGATACTCACCGCTGCCATGCTGCCGGAATCTTCTGCTGGATGGAGTGGCCCATACACGCAGCGGTGTCCGCCAACTCAGGAGAGCTCAGTGTCTCCCTCAGCCGGGGCCCATCCCGAGCCGCACGCAGCTGCGATGGGACCCCGCCGGCAGCTCCCGCGGTGCAGACTGGCAGTGGCAGAGCTGCCAGTCTGTGAGTGTGTGAAAGAAAAATAAAATAATAAAGAAAAAAGAAAAATTTCTTCAGCTAAACCCAAGTGAACCAGCTCACCTCGGGCACTAAACTAAGACTGGCTTGGAGGGGAGATAGTAGGGGAGGAGCTAGCCACAGTGTGAGAATTTTTAAAGTGCCAGCTCCCAATTACTACCTACTATTTCCCCATTGTAACTACACTCCAGTGGCCCCTAGTGGATGAAGGAGAAATGAATTTATTCCATTTTGGAATATGGCTGTAACATAACAAAATGTGGAAAAAGTGAAGCGCTGTGAGTACTTTCCGGATGCACTGTATGAGGTAGTGCACAGGGAATCTGATAAATGGTGTAGGAATAACTTAACTATGAATAATTCACATACAAGTATTGTCAACTATTAACAGAATCCATTGTGAAGTGACCTGGAGAGTAAATCAATATTGCACAAAAAGGGGAGAAGCAGAATAGTACTCTCTAAATCTGACACAGCCTATTGTTAATATGTCTAAAGCATAACTTTTATTATTACATTGCATAAAATTCTTATCACTAGTGCAAAATATAAAAAAGGTTCAAACAAAAAGGTTCAAACAACACAAGCTACAATAAAGATACAGTTCTGTACAATGTACAATTTCCCTGTTGAAATACTGTATATACAATGAAATTGTTGGAATCAAATTCTTCCTACAAATAAATTTAAGGTGGTGCGCCTTTGATCTTATTGTGGTGGTGAGGCTCTATCCCATCCATTCTTCACGGAAGCTATCACTATCACTTCTCGCTTTCTGGACACGAGAGGCTATTGTTCCAATATATTTTATTATAATACTACATATTATTGTCTACAGTTTTTTTTTTTTTTTTTCCGTATGTGTATATTGGGCTATCTGACATCTGTGAGAACATCTAAGGCTTTGGACATTCTACCCAAAAACAGAAGTCAAGTGATGTATTGTTTTTCATTGTATTAACTTACAGCCATTGTACTTTGAAAGTATTATTGCTTATTACTTTGTTCAACCTTGTCGCCTTTGATCCACCACTACATTACCTTTTCATTCTCATACCTCTTTATCTGATTGGGCGAATACTAAGTGGGTGGAATTAGGCAGACTTGTTGCACCAGAGTTCACTCTCTCCTGTCAGGATTGTGACACTATCCATTTCTCTGACGTCCTAGTGGATGCTGGGAACTCCGTAAGGACCATGGGGAATAGCGGGCTCCGAAGGAGGCTGGGCACTCTAGAAAGATCTTAGACTACCTGGTGTGCACTGGCTCCTCCCACTATGACCCTCCTCCAAGCCTCAGTTAGATTTCGTGCCCGGCCGAGGTTGGATGCACACTAGGGGCTCTCCTGAGCTCTTAGAAAGTAGAATTTGTTATTTTCAGTGAGACCTGCTGGCAACAGGCTCACTGCAGCGAGGGACTAAGGGGAGAAGAAGCGAACTCGCCTGCTTGCAGCCGGATTGGGCTTCTTAGGTTACTGGACACCATTAGCTCCAGAGGGATTGACCGCAGGCCCAGCCTTGATGTTCGGTCCCGGAGCCGCGCCGCCGTCCCCCTTACAGAGCCAGAAGCAAGAAGATGGTCCGGAAAATCGGCGGCATGAAGACATCCTGTCTTCACCAAGGTAGCGCACAGCACTGCAGCTGTGCGCCATTGCTCCTCATACACACTTCACACTCCGGTCACTGAGGGTGCAGGGCGCTGGGGGGGGGGGGGGCGCCCTGAGGCAGCAATAAAAACACCTTGGCTGGCTAAAATACCTCAATATATAGCCCCTGGGGCTATATATGAGGTAAATACCCCTGCCAGAATCCCATAAAAAGCGAGAGAATACGCCGCGAAAAAGGGGCGGAGCCTATCTCCTCAGCACACTGGCGCCATTTTTCCCTCACAGCTCGGCTGGAAGGAAGCTCCCTGGCTCTTCCCTGCAATTCTACAGTACAGTAAGAGGGAAAAGAGAGGGGGGGCATTAAAATTGGCACTGTATACACAATACAGTATATTATATTGAAAAGCAGCTATTAGGGACATAACTCAGTTAGTCCCTGTATATATATATAGCGCTTTGGTGTGTGCTGGCATACTCTTACTCTGTCCCCCCAAAGGGCTTTTGTGGGTCCTGTCCTCTGTTGGAGCATTCCCTGTGTGTGTGGAGTGTGTCGGTACGGCTGTGTCGACATGTTTGAGGAGGATAATGATGTGGAGGGGGAGCAGATGCCTTTAGCAGGGATGTCACCCCCTGGGGGTCAGACACCTGAGTGGATGGTATTATGGCAGGAAATGAGTGCACGTATAGACTCCTTACATAAAAAATTTGACGACATGCCGACTGTGGGACAGCCGAGTCTTCAGCTCGTGCCTGTCCAGGTGTCTCAAAAGTCATCAGGGGCTCTGAAACGCCCGCTATCTCAGGTGGCACAAGTAGATGTCGACACGGATACTGACACCAGTGTCGACGACGATGAGTCAAATTTAATGCCCGTTAAGGCCATTCACTGCATGATTGAGGCAATGAAAGAGGTGTTAAATATTTCTGATTTACATCCAGGTACCACAAAAAAGGGTATTATGTTTGGGGAGAAAAAACTACCTGTAGTTTTTCCCCCGTCAGATGAATTAAATGAAGTGTGTGAAGAAGCGTGGGCTTCCCCTGATAAGAAAATAAGAATTTACTTACCGATAATTCTATTTCTCGTAGTCCGTAGTGGATGCTGGGGACTCCGTAAGGACCATGGGGAATAGCGGCTCCGCAGGAGACTGGGCACAAAAGTAAAAGCTTTAGGACTACCTGGTGTGCACTGGCTCCTCCCCCTATGACCCTCCTCCAAGCCTCAGTTAGGATACTGTGCCCGGACGAGCGTACACAATAAGGAAGGATTTTGAATCCCGGGTAAGACTCATACCAGCCACACCAATCACACCATATAACTTGTGATCTAAACCCAGTTAACAGCATGATAACAGAGGAGCCTCTAGAAAAGATGGCTCACTACAGCAATAACCCGATTTTTTGGTAACAATAACTATGTACCAGTATTGCAGACAATCCGCACTTGGGATGGGCGCCCAGCATCCACTACGGACTACGAGAAATAGAATTATCGGTAAGTAAATTCTTATTTTCTCTGACGTCCTAGTGAATGCTGGGGACTCCGTAAGGACCATGGGGATTATACCAAAGCTCCCAAACGGGCGGGAGAGTGCGGATGACTCTGCAGCACCAATTGAGAGAACTCCAGGTCCTCCTCAGCCAGGGTATCAAATTTGTAGAATTTTACAAACGTATTTGCTCCTGACCAAGTAGCTGCTCGGCAAAGTTGTAAAGCCAAGACCCCTCGGGCAGCCGCCCAAGATGAGCCCACCTTCCTTGTGGAATGGGCTTTTACAGATTTTGGCTGTGGCAGGCCTGCCACAGAATGTGCAAGCTGAATTGTACTACAAATCCAACGAGCAATAGTCTGCTTAGAAGCAGGAGCACCCAGCTTGTTGGGTGCATACAGAATAAACAACGAGTCAGATTTTCTGACTCCAGCCGTCCTGGAAACCTATATTTCCAGGGCCCTGACAACGTCTAGCAACTTGGAGTCCTCCAAGTCCCCAGTAGCCGCAGGCACCACAATAGGTTGATTCAGGTGAAACGCTGAAAACCACCTTAGGGAGAAACTGAGGACAAGTCCTCAATTTCGCCCTGTCCGAATGGAAAATCAGATGAGGGCTTTTACATGATAAAGCCGCCAATTCTGACACGCACCTGGCCCAGGCCAGGGCCAACAGCATGACCACTTTCCATGTGAGATATTTAACTCCACATATTTAAGTGGTTCAAACCAATGTGACTTTTGGAACCCAAAAACTACATTTAGATCCCAAGGTGCCACTGGAGGCACAAAAGGAGGCTGTATATACAGTACCCCTTTCACAAACGTCTGAACTTCAGGGACTGAAGCTAGTTCTTTTGGAAGAAAATTGACAGGGCCGAAATTTGAACCTTAATGGACCCCCATTTCAGGCCCATAGACACTCCTGTTTGCAGGAAATGTAGGAATCGACCTAGTTGAAAATTCCTCCGTCGGGGCCTTACTGGCCTCGCACCACGCAACATATTTTCGCCAAATGCGGTGATAATGTTTTGCGGTTATATCTTTCCTGGCTTTGATCAAGATAGGAATGACTTCATCCGGAATGCCTTTCTCCTTCAGGATCCGGCGTTCAACCGCCATGCCGTCAAACGCAGCCGCGGTAAGTCTTGGAACAGACAGGGTCCTTGCTGGAGCAGGTCCCTTCTTAGAGGTAGAGGCCACGGATCCTCCGTGAGCATCTCTTGAAGTTCCGGTTACCAAGTCCTTCTTGGCCAATCCGGAGCCACGAATATAGTGCTTACTCCTCTCCATCTTATAATTCTCAGTACCTTGGGTATGAGAGGCAGAGGAGAGAACACATACACTGACTGGTACACCCACTGTGTTACCAGAGCGTCTACAGCTATTGCCTGAGGGTCCCTTGACCTGGCGCAATACTTGTCGAGTTTTATAAACATGTGGAAGACTTCTGGGTGAAGTCCCCACTCTCCCGGGTGGGGGTCGTGTCTGCTGAGGAAGTCTGCTTCCCAGTTGTCCACTCCCGGAATGAATACTGCTGACAGTGCTATCCCATGATTTTCCGCCCAGCGAAGAATCCTTGCAGCTTACTGCCTTGCCCTCCTGCTTCTTGTGTCACCCTGTCTGTTTACGTGGGTGACTGCCGTGATGTTGTCCGAATGGATCAACTCCGGGTGACCTTGAAGCAGAGGTCTTGCTGAGCTTAGAGCATTGTAAATGGCCCTTAGCTTCAGGATAATTATGTGAAGTGATGTCTCCAGGCTTGACCATAAGCTCTGGAAATTCCTTCCCTGTGTGACTGCTCCCCAGCCTCGCAGGCTGGCATCCGTGGTCACCAGGACCCAGTCCTGAATGTCGAATCTGCGGCCCTCTAGAAGATGAGCACTCTGCAACCACCACAGGAGAGACACCCTTGTGCTTGGTGACAGGGTTATCCGCTGATGCATCTGAAGATGCGACCCGGACCATTTGTCCAGCAGGTCCCACTGGAAAGTTCTTGCGTGGAATCTGCCGAATGGAATTGCTTCGTAGGAAGCCACCATTTTTCCCAGAACCCTTTCATTGATGTACTGAGACTTGGCTCGGTTATAGGAGGTTCCCGACTAGCTCGGATAACTCCCTGACTTTCTCCTCCGGGAGAAACACCTTTTTCTGGACTGTGTCCAGGATCATCCCTAGGAACAGAAGACGAGTCGTCGGAATCAGCTGCGATTTTGGAATATTGAGAATCCAATCGTGCTGCCGCAACACTACCTGAGATAGTGCTACACCGACCTCCAACTGTTCCCTGGATCTTACCCTTATCAGGGAATCGTCCAAGTAAGGGATAACTAAAATTCCCTTCCTTCGAAAGAGTATCATCATTTCGGCCATTACCTTGGTAAAGACCCGGGGTGCCGTGGACCATCCATACGGCAGCGTCTGAAACTGATAGTGACAGTTCTGTACCACAAACCTGAGGTACCCTTGGTGAGAAGGGTAAATTGGGACATGAAGGTAAGCATCCTTGATGTCCCGAGACATCATGTAGTCCCGTTCTTCCAGGTTCGCAATCACTGCTCTGAGTGACTCAATCTTGAATTTGAACCTCCGTATGTAAGTGTTTAAGATTTTAGATTTAGAATCGGTCTCACCGAGCCGTCCGGCTTCGGTACCACAACAGTGTGGAATAATACCCCGTTCCCTGTTGCAGGAGGGGTACCTTGATTATCACCTGCTGGGAATACAGCTTGTGAATGGCTTCCAAAACTGCCTCCCTGTCAGAGGGAGACATCGGTAAAGCCGACTTTAGGAAACGGCGAGGGGGAGACGTCTCGAATTCCAATTTGTACCCCTGAGATATCACCTGAAGGATCCAGGGGTCTAATTGCGAGTGAGCCCACTGCGCGCTGAAATTCATTGAGACGGGCCCCCACCGTGCCTGATTCTGCTTGTAAAGCCCCAGCGTCATACTGAGGGCTTGGCAGAGGCGGGAGAGGGCTTCTGTTCCTGGGAACTGGCTGATTTCTGCAGCCTTTTTCCTCTCCCTCTGTCACGGGGCAGAAATGAGGAACCTTTTGCCCGCTTGCCCACGAAAGGACTGCGCCTGATAATACGGCGTCTTCTTATGTTGAGAGGCGACCTGGGGTACAAACGTGGATTTCCCAGCTGTTGCCGTGGCCACCAGGTCTGAAAGACCGACCCCAAATAACTCCTCCCCTTAATAAGGCAATACTTCCAAATGCCGTTTGGAATCCGCATCACCTGACCACTGTCGTGTCCATAACCCTCTACTGGCAGAAATGGACAACGCACTTAGACTTGATGCCAGTCGGCAAATATTCCGCTGTGCATCACGCATATATAGAAATGCATCTTTTAAATGCTCTATAGTCAATAATATACTGTCCCTATTTAGGGTATCAATATTTTCAGTCAGGGAATCCGACCACGCCAGCCCAGCACTGCACATCCAGGCTGAGGCGATTGCTGGTCGCAGTATAACACCAGTATGTGTGTAAATACATTTTAGGATACCCTCCTGCTTTCTATCAGCAGGATCCTTAAGGGCGGCCATCTCAGGAGAGGGTAGAGCCCTTGTTCTTACAAGCGTGTGAGCGCTTTATCCACCCTAGGGGGTGTTTCCCAACGCACCCTAACCTCTGGCGGGAAAGGATATAATGCCAATAACATTTTAGAAATTATCAGTTGTTATCGGGGGAAACCCACGCATCATCACACACCTCATTTAATTTCTCAGATTCAGGAAAACTACAGGTAGTTTTTCCTCACCGAACATAATACCCCTTTTTGGTGGTACTCGTATTATCAGAAATGTGTAAAACATTTTTCGTTGCCTCAATCATGTAACGTGTGGCCCTACTGGAAGTCACATTTGTCTCTTCACCGTCGACACTGGAGTCAGTATCCGTGTCGGCGTCTATATCTGCCATCTGAGGTAACGGGCGCTTTAGAGCCCCTGACGGCCTATGAGACGTCTGGACAGGCACAAGCTGAGTAGCCGGCTGTCTCATGTCAACCACTGTCTTTTATACAGAGCTGACACTGTCACATAATTCCTTCCAACAGTTCATCCACTCAGGTGTCGACCCCCTAGGGGGTGACATCACTATTACAGGCAATCTGCTCCGTCTCCACATCATTTTTCTCCTCATACATGTCGACACAAACGTACCGACACACAGCACACACACAGGGAATGCTCTGATAGAGGACAGGACCCCACTAGCCCTTTGGGGAGACAGAGGGAGAGTTTGCCAGCACACACCAGAGCGCTATATATATACAGGGATAACCTTATATAAGTGTTTTTCCCCTTATAGCTGCTGTATTGTTTATACTGCGCCTAATTAGTGCCCCCCTCTCTTTTTTAACCCTTTCTGTAGTGTAGTGACTGCAGGGGAGAGCCAGGGAGCTTCCCTCCAACGGAGCTGTGAGGGAAAATGGCGCCAGTGTGCTGAGGAGATAGGCTCCGCCCCCTTCTCGGCGGCCTTATCTCCCGTTTTTCTGTGTATTCTGGCAGGGGTTAAATGCATCCATATAGCCCAGGAGCTATATGTGATGTATTTTTCGTCATCTAAGGTGTTTTTATTGCGTCTCAGGGCGCCCCCCCCCAGCGCCCTGCACCCTCAGTGACCGGAGTGTGAAGTGTGCTGAGAGCAATGGCGCACAGCTGCGGTGCTGTGCGCTACCTTATTGAAGACAGGACGTCTTCTGCCGCCGATTTCCCGGACCTCTTCTGTCTTCTGGCTCTGTAAGGGGGCCGGCGGCGCGACTCTGGGACCCATCCATGGCTGGGCCTGTGATCGTCCCTCTGGAGCTAATGTCCAGTAGCCTAAGAAGCCCAATCCACTCTGCACGCAGGTGAGTTCGCTTCTTCTCCCCTTAGTCCCTCGGTGCAGTGAACCTGTTGCCAGCAGGACTCACTGAAAATAAAAAACCTATACTTAAACTTTTTCACTAAGCAGCTCAGGAGAGCCACCTAGTGTGCACCCTTCTCGTTCGGGCACAAAAATCTATCTGAGGCTTGGAGGAGGGTCATAGGGGGAGGAGCCAGTGCACACCAGGTAGTCCTAAAGCTTTTACTTTTGTGCCCAGTCTCCTGCGGAGCCGCTATTCCCCATGGTCCTTACGGAGTCCCCAGCATCCACTAGGACGTCAGAGAAATTGGTAATTCCTAAGAAGCTACTAATGGCGTTCCCTTTCCCGCCAGAGGATAGGTTACGTTGGGAAACACCCCCGAAGATGGATAAAGCGCTCACACGTTGGTGGCACTACCGTCCCAGGATACGGCCGCCCTTAAGGAACCTGTTGATAGAAAGCAGGAGGCGATCCTGAAGTCTGTATATACACACTCAGGCATTATACTCAGACCAGCTATTGCGTCAGCATGGATGTGCAGTGCTGCCGCTGCGTGGTCAGATAAACTGTCAGAAGATATTGACACGTTAGACAGAGACACGATCCTGCTAACAATTGACCATATCAAAGACTCAGTCTTATACATGAGAGATGCACAGAGGGAAATCTGCCGGCTGGCATCTAAAGTAAGTGCATTATCCATCTCTGCTAGGAGATGCTTATGGACTCGCCAGTGGACTGGAGATGCAGATTCCAAAAGGGGAAAAAGGCTGCAGCAAACAGCAGGTTCCAAGGAACAAAAGTCCTCCCCCGCTTCCTCTTCCAAGTCCGCCGCATGACGGTGGGGCTTCACAGGCGGAGCCAGGTACGGTGGGGGCCCGCCTCAGGAATTTCAGCGATCAGTGGACTCACTCACAGGTGGATCCCTGGATCCTTCAAATAGTATCCCAGGGATACAGGCTGGAATTCGAGGCGACTCCACCCAGCCGTTTCCTAAAATCCGCCTTGCCGATTGCTCCCTCAGACAGGGAGGCGGTGCTAGCAGCGATTCACAAGCTGTATTCCCAGCAGGTGATAATCAAGGTACCCCTACTTCAACAAGGCCGGGGTTACTATTCCACACTATTTGTGGTGCCGAAACCGGACGGTTCGGTGAGACCCATTTTAAATTTGAAATCCTTGAACACATACATAAAAAAATTCAAGTTCAAGATGGAATCGCTCAGGGCGGTTATTGCAAGCCTGGACGAGGGGGATTACATGGTATCCCTGGACATCAAGGATGCTTACCTGCATGTCCCCATTTACAATTCTCACCAGGAGTACCTCAGATTTGTGGTACAGGATTGCCATTACCAATTCCAGACGCTGCCGTTTGGACTCTCCACGGCACCGAGGGTATTTACCAAGGTTATGGCGGAAATGATGATACTCCTTCGAAAAAAGGGAGTTTTAATTATCCCATACTTGGACGATCTCCTAATAAAGGCACAATCCAAGGAACAGTTGTTAGTGGGAGTAGCACTATCTCAGGAAGTGCTGAGCCAGCACGGTTGGATTCTGAATATTCCAAAGTCACAGCTGGTCCCCACGACACGTCTAATGTTCCTGGGAATGATTCTGGACACGGCCCAGAAAAAAGTGTTTCTCCCGGAGGAGAAAGCCAGGGAGTTGTCTTCTCTAGTCAGAGACCTCCTAAAACCAAAACAGGTATCGGTGCATCACTGCACGCGGGTCCTGGGAAAGATGGTAGCTTCTTACGAAGCAATTCCATTCGGCAGGTTCCATGCCAGAATTTTTCAGTGGGACCTGTTGGACAAGTGGTCCGGATTGCATCTTCAGATGCATCGTTTAATAACCCTGTCTCCACGAACCAGGGTGTCTCTTCTGTGGTGGCTGCACAGTGCTCATCTTCTGGAGGGCCGCAGATTCGGCATACAGGACTGGGTCCTGGTGACCACGGATGCCAGCCTACGAGGCTGGGGGGCAGTCACAAAGGGAAGAAATTTCCAAGGACTATGGTCAAGTCAGGAGACTGCCCTTCACATAAATATTCTGGAACTAAGGGCCATTTACAATGCCCTAAGTCAAGCAAAATCCCTGCTCCTACACCAGCCGGTGCTGATCCAGTCAGACAACATCACGGCAGTCGCCCATGTGAATCGACAGGGCGGCACAAGAAGCAGGACGGCGATGGCAGAAGCCACAAAAATTCTCCGATGGGCGGAGAATCATGTACTAGCACTGTCAGCAGTGTTCATCCCGGGAGTGGACAACTGGGAAGCAGACTTTCTCAACAGGCACGACCTCCACCCGAGAGAGTGGGGACTTCATCCAGAAGTCTTCCAAATGATTGTAAATCAATGGGGTCGTCCACAGGTGGACATGATGGCGTCCCGCCTAAACAAAAAACTAGAGAAGTATTGTGCCAGGTCAAGAGACCCTCAGGCGATAGCTGTGGACGCTCTAGTGACACCGTGGGTGTACCGGTCAGTTTATGTGTTCCCTCCTCTACCTCTCATACCAAAGGTATTGAGAATAATAAGAAAGCGAGGAGTAAACACAATTCTCGTGGTTCCGGAT
The DNA here is from genome assembly GCF_028390025.1 of Pseudophryne corroboree. Taxonomy (NCBI): domain Eukaryota; kingdom Metazoa; phylum Chordata; class Amphibia; order Anura; family Myobatrachidae; genus Pseudophryne; species Pseudophryne corroboree. The sequence goes on from NC_086445.1 coordinate 880,441,676, forward strand.
TGGCCGAGAAGAGCGTGGTACCCGGAACTTCAAGAGATGATCTCAGAGGACCCGTGGTCTCTGCCGCTCAGACAGGACCTGCTGCAGCAGGGCCCCTGTCTGTTCCAAGACTTACCGCGGCTGCGTTTGACGGCATGGCGGTTGAACGCCGGATCCTGAAGGAAAAGGGCATTCCGGAGGAAGTCATTCCTACGCTTATTAAAGCCAGGAAAGAGGTCACAGCAACTCATTATCACCGCATATGGCGGAGGTATGTTGCATGGTGTGAGGCCGAAAAGGCCCCAACGGAGGAATTTCAACTAGGTCGATTTCTGCATTTCCTGCAAGCAGGAGTGAATATGGGCCTAAAACTGGGCTCCATTAAGGTACAGATCTCGGCTCTGTCAATTTTCTTTCAAAAAGAACTAGCTTCAGTACCTGAAGTTCAGACATTTGTGAAAGGAGTGCTGCATATTCAGCCCCCATTTGTGCCTCCTGTGGAACCTTGGGATCTCAACGTGATGTTGAGTTTCTTAAAATCACATTGGTTTGAGCCACTAAAAACCGTGGATCTGAAATATCTCACGTGGAAAGTGGTCATGTTATTGGCCCTGGCTTCAGCCAGGCGAGTGTCAGAGTTGGCGGCTTTATCATGTAAAAGCCCTTATCTGATTTTCCATATGGATAGGGCAGAATTGAGGACTCGTCCCCAGTTTCTCCCTAAGGTGGTGTCAGCGTTTCACCTGAACCAGCCTATTGTGGTGCCTGCGGCTACTAAGGATTTGGAGGACTCCAAGTTGCTAGACGTTGTCAGGGCCCTGAAAATATATGTTCCAGGATGGCTGGAGTCAGAAAATCTGACTCGCTGTTTATCCTGTATGCACCCAACAAGCTGGGTGCTTCTGCTTCTAAGCAGACTATTGCTCGTTGGATTTGTAGTACAATTCAGCTTGCACATACTGTGGCAGGCCTGCCACAGCCAAAATCTGTCAATGCCCATTCCACAAGGAAGGTGGGCTCATCTTGGGCGGCTGCCCGAGGGGTCTCGGCTTTACAACTTTGCCGAGCTGCTACTTGGTCAGGGGCAAACACGTTTGCAAAATTCTATAAATTTGATACCCTGGCTGAGGAGGACCTGGAGTTCTCTCATTCGGTGCTGCAGAGTCATCCGCACTCTCCCGCCCGTTTGGGAGCTTTGGTATAATCCCCATGGTCCTTACGGAGTTCCCAGCATCCACTAGGACGTCAGAGAAAATAAGAATTTACTCACCGGTAATTCTATTTCTCGTAGTCCGTAGTGGATGCTGGGCGCCCATCCCAAGTGCGGTTTATCTGCAATACTTGTACATAGTTATTGTTAACTAAATCGGGTTATTGTTGAGGCATCTGTTGAGAGGCTCTATTGTTTCATACTGTTAACTGTGTTTCATATCACGAGTTGTACGGTGTGATTAGTGTGGCTGGTATGAGTCTTACCCGGGATTCAAAATCCTTCCTTATTGTGTACGCTCGTCCGGGCACAGTACCTAACAGAGGCTTGGAGGAGGGTCATAGTGGGAGGAGCCAGTGCACACCAGGTAGTCTAAGATCTTTCTAGAGTGCCCAGCCTCCTTCGGAGCCCGCTATTCCCCATGGTCCTTACGGAGTTCCCAGCATCCACTACGGACTACGAGAAATAGAATTACCGGTGAGTAAATTCTTATTTTTACAAATAATAACCTTCAGTAACCCTGTGGCGTGCAAAGCGAGTGAAGCCAGCCTGCAAGGGGTCACGTTTCAATAATTGATGCCATAATTATCCACACTAAACCCAAAAATACCAAAAAAAGTGTTGACCATTTTTGCGTTGATAATTGTCATGTTGACCTTTTGACCCTGTCTACCTTTTGTAGCTGTCAACCTTTTCCAGTGTCGACCTTTCATATGTCGACCTTGTATCTGTCTATGCATGTAGCTCTTCTATACCACACCTGGAAGCTTTAGATCCCTTGTTTCTTCATTAGAAATTAAGAAATAGTTTGTGGCCCTTTCTTGAGGACTCTGATGTGACAGATTTTCTACTCTTCCTGCAGTCAGCTTGTTGACAATCAGAATGTCAACACAGTCTGAATGTCAGTGGCTAGGGTAATAGTAGACAGGAAATCCCATTGCCAACTGTTGATATTCCCACAATTATTCTCACATTATGTCAGTGTCGACATCTTGAATGTCGACATTTTGTACATGTTGACATTAAGGTGTCTGCATTCTGATTGTCGATAAAATATACTACACCCCACTTCATAAAGGGAGAGATGACCTTATCCAATAGGCCCCTTGATTCTATCATTATATACAGTATCAGGATACACTATTATTTCAATTATCCTAAATCCTACCATAGACTCTAACGGAGGTGTCTTCTGCAAGATGAAGCATCTGAGAAACCAAGCTCATTTGGGCTGCAAAGGTTCTATTATGATGACGCTACTTTTACCTTAATTGATTAGCTTTGGTGATTAGGGCAATGCTAATAAATACATACAGTACACCAGCAGTAAATTCACTGTAATGTGCTAATATACAGATGTGTCCTCATCCATCCAACCGCAATATGCCACGCAGCAGGAGATGCATGGCGCAAGTGAGCTGACAGCTCCTGTGCAACACTGCTAATGTTGGGCATCTTTTTCGTGATGCTACTAGGGTGCACTAGCAGATGGTGCAGATTAATTTCATATGTAACACTTATATCTGTGCACAACTGAGCCTGTATCTGAAGCACAATGGAACTTGGTATGGAAAAAGGCCACGGCTGCTGCATCGTAGCACTTCATATGCAGATTCAGAGACTCATTCGCACACAGATATACAAGTGTCACATATTGAAGTACTCAGTACAGTCTCCTGGTGCATCCTAGTTGCAATTTAGATGGGTTTTGGCAAATAAGACACAGAAAAGTTACAACATCAAACGGGACCTGGCGTGCCAGGAGGGGCTGTTTTCGGCGACTGCAGCAAAGATGTCACGGCTGTGGTTATTTGTGAATCCGGTCTAGGTCTGGTCTCTGGGTCTGGACTTGAGAGTTGTGGAAAGAATTGCGCAGGCTTAAGATACGATCTCCTCATGCAGACGTGGCAGTTGGCTGAAGAACATAGGAGAGGAAGTGACCACCTATTTGAAGTACTGAAACACTGGTGGCATGAACCACCAGTGCAATAGAGCCCTGAGGAAACCTAAGGTGGAACGGCCGTGGGCTGCTTCCGAGTAGTGTTAAAACTCTAGGTGTAACCAATGTGATTCAATGTGTCTTTAAATATACTGTCTTCCCACCCGTTTAAGCCATACTACATTGAAGGTACTCATGGTACTGATGAGCTCTTTATCCCAGCCAGCAGAAAACACACAGGATACAGGACAGATGGCAGAGGTAAGTCACCAAATGATATAATTTTAGTCAGGATTGTGACAAAAGCTCTATGAGGAAACATCTGTATCAGCAACAACTGGAATATCAATGTGATTCAGAGAGTAAAGAGACTTAACATATCTGGTGACAAAAAAAGGGCTTGGCAAATCTATGGCTTACTACTTGTCTTCGCAGAACATGTTCCTACTTAGGAAATCATTCTATTTTTGGCAAGGTCTTGAGTGAAAGTTGGTCTCCTGGATGTTCATATAATAGGCTGTTACCTAATGAATAGTTATTGAAGTTTTCATCAATAATTGCCTTTACCGGCAGAAAAATTGTCTGCTAAGATCCAGCATGATCCCTAGAAATATTCTTGACTGAGAGGGGTACAATCATTATTGTCTACTAACCAGCTCAGCACAAGCAATGTTGAATGCACTGTCATCAGATATTGGCCCTCATTCCGAGTCGTTCGCTCGGTAATTTTCATCGCATCGCAGTGAAATTCCGCTTAGTACGCATGCGCAATAATCGCACTGCGACTGCGCCAAGTAATTTTACAATGAAGATAGTATTTTTACTCACGGCTTTTTCTTCGCTCCGGCGATCGTAGTGTGATTGACAGGAAATGGGTGTTACTGGGCGGAAACACGGCGTTTTCGGGGCGTGTGGATAAAAACGCTACCGTTTCCGTAAAAAACGCAGGAGTGGCCGGAGAAACGGGGGAGTGTCTGGGCGAACGCTGGGTGTGTTTATGACGTCAAACCAGGAACGACAAGCACTGAACTGATCGCAGATGCCGAGTAAGTCTGAAGCTACTCTGAAACTGCTAAGTAGTTTGTAATCGCAATATTGCGAATACATCGGTCGCAATTTTAAGAAGCTAAGATACACTCCCAGTAGGCGTAGGCTTAGCCTGAGCAACTCTGCTAAATTCGCCTTGCGAGCGATCAACTCGGAATGAGGGCCATTGTAAATTCTCCTTTCTCTCTGCAGAGGAAAGATAGTCCGATTATAAAATGATTGAACTTAAATTCATCACAAGGATGACAGTCTATGTCACAGTGTAATAAACTGAAGATAAGGCAAACGTGATTTTGGTTGTATTGCAATCCTCTAAAATTTTTGGTGGATTGGCACATGATGGTAAAAGTGACATAACAGCCTTTAATTTTACTGTGTGTTTGGCATCCACATTAAACAAATATTTTGAAGTAGTTCTTACAAGGACCTTCTGCCTTGTAATACATAGCTGTAAGACCAGGGGCGGATTGGGATGGAAAACCAGCCTGGGAAACTTATGGAAGCAACCCTAATGGGGGTGCATTCTGATGTTAATGTGGGGTCTGTTGAGGGGGGTGGGATCCCTCCTCATAGGGCCTGACTGTATGCAATTGCGGTGTCTGTTGCTGTAGACCAGGGGCAGATTGGGAACTAATAGTGGCCCTGTAAAATTTTGTAGAAGTGGCTCAACATGGGCAGCACAAGAGGTATAACATACTGTGTAGCCATAGCAGCTCACTGGATGGCAGAGTTGCTGTACTCCAGAGATGGAATAACAGACTGAATGGGGACAATGTAGTGTACTGAGTACGGTGAGCTGCCTGTTATATAGGAAGTGGTGCCATATGACAACACTCAAAACAGGCCAAAAAGACATGTCGGCCTACCAGGAATCTTCCTGGTGATTCCTATGGCCAATCCGCCCCTGTGCAAAACCTTTCTGATTACTTAATGCATCTATATCATTCCTGTGTCCAATCTAGAAAACTGGCTTCCTGTAGAACACATCTTAAGCATTTCCTCTCCACATGTTAATTGCCCATCATTTGTGACACCTGTTCCTTTTCTGACTAGACCCACTACCTCTCGTAAATCTGGCACTTTGATCTCTCTTAAACTAGCTACACACTATACAATTATTTGGCAGATTATCTGCCAGATCTAGCTGGTTGGAATGAAAATCTGGTAATGGATGAGAGCAAATGGCAATCGACCATTTGCTCCCAAACACTGCAAAAATGGACAAAAACAGTCATTCATCCAAATTTGTGTTTAACCAATTTGTATGAACGACAGGTTTTGTTTGTTTTCCAATGTTAGTGTGTATAGTGTGTACATAGCTTAACACCCCATCACCTGCTCCTGTCTACTTCCCCTATCCTCTTGCTAACTCCCTTTGTTGTATTACTCCCTTCTACTCTGGACCGGTCTTGCAATACATTTGTTTATAATGTCTTGTCATTTTTACTATCTGCTCTTGCTTTATGTTGTTCTGTTATTATGACATTGTGGTTTTTTTGTTGTATATTTCTACATCGTTCCTGTATTACAATACTTACTCAGTAAAACAGTGAACACATAAAATAACTTCTTATGCATTTAGCAGGGCAACAGGTTTGTTTATTGTGCAAAAAAATGTTTAAAAATGTCCTAATAATTTTTTTTCCTGGATCTTTATCTGGATTCTTGTGACTTAATTTATGACTCTTACTTTCCCCTTGATTTATTTCCTGGATTACTTTTGACTTGTGATTTGATACCTTGATCTCCAGTAGTTGGTAGACTAGGAGTGGAGCTCCTCTGGGAGCCATGACCTGTGGTCATCTTGCAGAGAGTTAAAGTCTATTTGTGTGGTTCTCTATTAAAGACTGATGTAAGCAGTAGACTTTTTGACACAAAGGAGCCTCCACAAATCACTAGAGGCATATAAGATACAATCTCTAACACTGACTTTTAAAAATAAGAATCAAGACAACTTGTCAGTTCTTCATTAAGAATGATAAATGTTGAGAAGATGGTCTCCATTTAAAATGTCTGGCATAAGTGGTAGTGGCACGAGAGAAGGCTTGTAGGTGGAAGTGAGAAGTAGTTATCAGAGATGAGACAAGGTACAGTTCAGAGTCAGGTCTAAATGGGCAGGAGAGTGTATGAGAATTTAGATGTATGAAAGGGTGGCATTGTTGAGGGCTATAATGATAAGGTGAGTAAGTGTAAATACATTCTGGAGGACACAGGGAGCCAGTGTAAAAGAGTTTTTAAGTGATGCAGCAGGTGTGGTGCGACGAAGGAGGAAGATTGTTGTTCTGTGGCATTTAATGTGGATTGAAGCAGCAATAGAAGCATGTGAAGAATGCCAGATTACATTAGTTCGCTGTTGCCTATGTGGGAGATGAGTGGATAAAGTTTTGATAGCATCTTCTATAAGAAAAAGGGAGTATTTTGGCAAACTTTCTAAGGTGGAAGTGACAATTCTCTTACATGCCTTCCAATCAGATATCAGAGTCTGATGATAAGAGTCTGCAGTAGGCCATCCCTTAATTATACTTCTATTTCATGTATCCATGCCACCTGTTACATTTAAGCTTGATGTCTGTATGGGGTTTCCAAATTGTACCAAGAATATCAACTTTTAAATAATAATTCTGTGTCCCACTCCCTGCACACCTTTAGTGGGTACAAAAATTACTCTGGGTTACATTGGGAGAGGGTGGTAATTTAAAGCTCTCCAATTCCTGTCCTCAGAGATTGAAGGACCTATATATTCAGGTTCTGCTGCAGGGACAGAAATGGATGCATTCATATCAGCAACAAGTTACTAGCAGTGCAGTATATGGAGGTAGATTTTGACATAATACTGAATTAGAAAGAATTCGTTCTGAGTTAAAGGTTCAGTTGAATAAATACTACTGTCCTTTTTGAATATTAGAGTCTCTATTCACTTTATTTAAAAAAAACTGTATGTAAAAGATGATAGCCACATGGTCATGCATATTGGCACAAACATGGGAAAAAGTATATGTTCCCAATAAATCACCGATGACCGCCAATCAGTGATTTTGATTGGTATCAGCAGAACAGGGAATTGTGGGCCTAATTCAGCACTGAACGCAGAAGTGCTGAAATTGCTATATGACGAATTTAGCACTTCTGCGCGTGCTGGCAGTGGCAGTGCACACGCATGAGGACTTAAACTACGATCGCAGTCCATGTCCCGGCAGGGGGCTGAAATGGGGCGTCGAAGCAGAATTTTGTAGGCGTCGATGTGCTGTTAGGGAGGGGGGGGGGGGAGGTCGGGCGAGGTCCGGACAATGGAGGTGTCTCCAAGCCATTTGTGGGGATGATCACGGTGGCTGCGTGATGTCACACCCGCTGCAACCTGAAACATGGCTGCCTGGCAACTGCCTTTGAAAGGCTGCAAAGGCAGGAGGCAATCCTTAAGATGCGAGCGCATCGCAGTATAGTGATGCACTCGCATTTTAGGGGGGGGGGGGACCCGGTATGCGGGACGGCCTTGGCCTGTGCTGGGTGGCCCCCTGCATGCTAGAGACATGAGTTGTAGTTTTGCGATTTGCTGAATTAGGCACTGTGGATCTAACGTACGCCCTACATTACATAGAACAAGGTACTATTTAAAAATATTTTAATCCTAATAAATAACTTTGGCAGCATTTTCTGTGTCTTTACTGTAGCATTAGAGATTGTAGGGAAGGAGGATATTTTTATAGGTGGTTCCATTATATCCTGTCCTAGGGGAATGGCCTTAAACATTGTGAGCAAAATTCAATCCATTATCCTTACATCTATAACTAAAGAGTATTATGTAAGAACTGTGCCACTTACTGTATGTCTAAATTAAAGTGGTTATGTATTATTTATTGGGCAAGAAAAAAGCAATTGGTTTCCCCAGCACCCTGAATGATAACAGTAACCAGATATAAATCCCACATGATAATAGAATTCAGAGATCTTCGTTACACATATTTGCGCAAATGTGTGGTTAAGCCCCAAAGCCGCATCAAGGCCTCTCTGTATATTTGGGGTCCCTAGCGCTATATCTAGGTGCAGGGTGTGGCACCCCAAAACACCAGAATGAGCCAGAAAGCCCAGCGTGGCACACCAGTGTAAAAAACTATAGTGTTAATAAATTAGTATTTAGGAAGCCGAAGCTATAGAGAGGGTGATACAAACATGAAATGTAATTAAAATAGAGAAATAGTGTTAGAAAATTAATAAGTGAAAAGTGTTAATAGAATGTAAAGGTATGCCACACTAAAGCCATCCAGCTCAGCCAGTCCAGAGGCACCACACCTCACACCTCCATTACCCCAATCTGGGTCTAATATTAACCAGCAAGGAGCCACATGATAATGGCTCCTTACTAAAATATGTCTAAGCTAAGAGCTACCTACCTTGGAGCAACCCCATAATGCTCCATGTGGCATGTCAGGGCCTGCACCTCCTCCTAATGCAGGAACCTCTCTGCCTCTCACAACAGACATATAGATTGGTAAATGCTCAATTAGCTTAGTGATATCATTCAGGTGCTCGAAAAGAAGGGGTATTTCTGAGCAAGAAAAAAAGCAATTGGTTTCCCCAGCACCCTGAATGATAACAGAAGCATTTACCAATCTATATGTATTATTTATTGTCTGTTTACTATAATGCACCAATTATGATAATATGCTTAGCAGCATAGCCATTTTAAATGTGCAGCTGCAAATTAAGTATACTACCCAGCTGCACTGAATGTTGATCGAGGGTGCTCAACTACTTACCTTCCTCCAATCATACAGCATGACTGAATAACATCAGGCATAGACGTGAATTGTGGTAGCACAGATACTGAGGGTGCTCGAGTACCCACAGAGCTTGATACTATACTTGAGCATGCATAACAAATGAGTAATATCTGTACAATAAATGATTATTAGCCCTTCTCAATCATCTCCTCCTCAGGCTTCCACCAGAGACAGGACAGACCAGGGGGTAAATTTACTAAGAATGCCCGTAATGCTCCGCATGTTCGTACATGTGGTTCTCCAAGTACCAGCATGCAGATGAGGCTTGCTGGGACCTGTAGTTCTCACGTTCAAGACAATATTATTCTATCTTTTACTGAATTATATCAACTCGACACCCACCTCCCAGGGGTGCCGGGTATAGCCCCGGGCTTCAGCTTAGGCCTTGGGTGCCCTGGAGAGGGGGGATTCCTTTATTAGGGGGGTCCCCACTTCCCTAGCAATCCCCATCCTGGGCTGACTTGTAGGGGGGATTAATGCTTTGGCCGGGATGATCCCCAACAAGCGTGTCCCCTGGCTCTGGCATTATCCCCCACTAGTAAGAGCCGAGTGCTGGTTGTAGGAAATACGGGGGAACCTCTTGACATTAACCCCACCCTCTAGTGGACTGGCTCATAAGCCCACTGCTGGGTCAACCACACACACACACACACACACACACACACACACACACACACACACACACACACACACCTGTATTTCTAGAACCAAGACTGGCTTACAGAGCCCGGTTCTGGGTTTTCTTGTGGGGCAGAAGGATCCCACGCCGATTTTTGTTTACAAATACAGGGTCAGATGTACTAAGCCTTGAAAAGTGATAAATTGCACTGTGATAAATTACCAACCAACCAGCTCCTACCTGTCATCTTTCAAGCACAGCCTGTAACATGGAAGTTAGGAGCTGATTGGTGGGTACTTTATCACTGTGCACTTTATCACTCTCCAAGACTTAGTACCATACTTGCCTAAAGGGCCGGTGCAAGGTCTCTCTGCACCCTAGGCAATGCTTCAGCCTAGCACCCCCTAACCTGCAAACCTCACCACCACCTCTCGGAAGAGAGATGCAGGTGACCACTAAGTGGACTGGGGTGAATTGTATCATTATACATATACAGAGAAAAGGGACACACTCAAGGACTTTTAAAGTGATAAATATATTGTCACAATATAAGGTCACATACGGTCACAATATTTTGTGACTTGGTTCACAATATACTTTCACTGTAAAAACCTTGAGTGCCATCTATTCTTTATATACTGTATAATACTGTATATGAGGTCTGGTAGGGATATTTAATTGGGGTTGGGTATGGGATGCCGCCGGTCAGAATGCCAACAGCGGAATCCCAACCATTATAATACGGACATTCTGAATGACATTAGTTAACCTTTCCCCTTATCCTTATCCTAACCCTCCCTGCAGCCTAACCCTAACCCTCCCCGGCATACATTCTGGATCTCGGCTGTCGGGATTCTGGCAGGGCCGTCTTTTCGTATGGGCTCAATGGGCTCTTGCCCAAGGGCCCCATGAGTAAAAGGGCCCTAGGCTGATAGCTGAGGGTCCCCTCTTTCCAGGGGTACCAGATTTTTGAAAATCGGCCCAGGGGAACCGGAGATATCCGACTTCAAAGCAGTGGTCCCCATCCAAGCCTGTTACCTGTTCTTCCCAGACCGATTTCTCGGGTTTTGTCTGTCTTAGAGTTTCTCGGAGGATACATTCCAAAAGCTGAGACTCTCCCCTTTCAATGGACACTAGCAGCTTGTATCTACTATTCCCAGAACCAGAGATATCAGCCTTCAAGCAGCTGGTCTCTGCTCCAGCTCCAAACGCCTAATATGCAGTTTTATATATTTGTTGGTGGATTGCTCTGGCTCCTGAAGTCTGATCCCCAAGTCCCCAGTATCTCCTGAAAGGTGGGACACTCATTTTTTTTTATCCCATTAAAGCTAAGAAATCTATTTCCAGGAACTGGAGATATCTGCAGTAAAGCAAGCTGCCCTGACCCCCGGAAAATGATGAATATTAAGCCCAGTCCACTATCCGCCCCTCCCCTGTGTATTAAACACCCCCTACCACCCTTGAAGTCATGTACCAGGGCCCCTTCATTCAGCACAATGTCCCCTTCTACAGTTTAGTGTTCTCCTTCCCGCCCCATTTGTGCAGTAAAGGAGTAATTAGCAGAAATTATTTCTCCAGGTCCTAGATGCTGAGTGAAAGATAGAATCCCCCTACCCCCCGCGGAACATCAAAGATGCCGCTGATAGCACCCCCCAGCCCAACCGCTGATGGGTGGGTAGGGGCCCCAGTGCAATGCTGTGCCCAGGGGCCTAAACTGCTGTTAAGACGGCCCTGGATTCTGGCGTCATATATTTGAATGCTCATTATTGTGTTCCATGCCTTCATCTGAAAGTTCATTACTGACCCGCATACAGAGACATCCTTCATTTTTTGCAAGATGAATTCAGTGGTGCCCTTCAGTGGCCGGCGCCCCTAGGCAGCCGCCTAAAGCTGCCTAATGGTAGAGCCGGCCCTGCTTGCCTACCTGACCCTCTCCATGAGGGAGAAAATGCTCTGTTCCTGGACTTTCCTGGTAATGCCATCACCTATGGTGAGCTACAGTAGTTAATTTATAAGAAAGATGTTTCACCACAGGTGATGGCAATCATACATTACCAGGAAAGTCCAGGAATAGAGCATTTTCTCCCTCATGGAGAGGGTCAGGTAGGCAAGTATGCTTAGTACATCTCCCCCTAACTATTTACTATACTAACAAGTTATAAGCCTGCACGAATCTCACTGATCTTTGCAGGTGTCTTACCAAACACGCTTGCTAAAAGCAAGTGCATTGATTTGGTGTATTGAGATGCAATTTTGGTACGATTAGGAAGGATTTAGCAAAAACGATTCTTAGTAAATTCGCGATTTGCATTGGTATCAATGTTATTTTGACGATTTTTGTTCCAATGGTGATTTGCAAATTTGTTAGCTAATGGACAAAACCATGTGCAGTGCATGGGGGGGGGGGGGGGGGGGGGGGGGGGGGGGGGAGATATAACATGTGCAGAGAGCAGCCAGTATTTACCTTGCACAGAAATAAAATAACCCACCTAAATCTAACTGTCTCTGCACATGTTATATCTGCCCCCCTGCACTGCACATGGTTTTACCCATTAGCTAACAAATCGGAATTATACCCCATTGTTTTGCCTATTAGGTAATAAATTTGCTGCTGCGATCAGATCTGAATTACCCCCTTGGTCCGTAGTAAATTTGCAATAAGCAAAATTGCAGCATTATAGCAACAATAAAAAAATAAAATCAATTCTTAGTAAATTTCACCCCAGTAGAGGAGACGCACCAGCACAGGTTAAGTATGGTGGTAAGGGGCTGGGGTTACCCAGCAAGACTGGGTAATACTACTAGTATAAAATAAAACAAAACTGCTAAACAAACCTACAAAAATATATATATTTTTTCAGATTTACGTATTTCCCTGGTTTACATATTTCATCCCGAACACAGTGAGACTGATATGGTTTTCTTTTTGAAAGTATGGATAACAAAAGCCAGATTAAAGTAAATACATAGTGGCAATACAATTCTTATTACTTATTATTTGCTGATCTAAAGACAAAAAAACAAAACACAACTGTAGAATCCTATACTTTATTTCTTTGGTATATGAATCCAGTTTTCAGTCATTTACAACATGAACTATATAAAAAAATATCAAAAGAGCATAGCATGGGCCTGAGTTATATTTTATAAAATGCTCTGTCCTCAGTGTAAAGTACAAAAAGTGATGTAAACGTATTTGCCTGAGAACAGAAGATTTTCTACTCTATCACCTCAGGTCATATGCACAGTATGTCACGAACCGGTCTCTCACCTTTGCGGGTTCTGGGGTTCATCCGTTGCCAGTGCGGTTGCTCGCGGTGCTGTGCGCCCGTGTGGGGACACGGCGTGATCAATGGCACAGGTAATGCAGAGTCTGGGAACTGTGAGTGCGGGGACCAAATGGCCTAAGGCACTGCGGTGTGTCTGCTGTATAGGAGGTGGCCATGTTGGAGACCAAATAGCTAATACTGAGCACTTGTGAAAACACCTGTGGGCAGGTGTAAGCCAATCCCGTGCTTGTGCTGCCTTTAAGTAGGCTGGGATTATGTCACTCTGGGCCAGTGCTTTGTTGTATCAAAGCTGTGCTCTAGCTCTGAACTCTCTCCGTGCATTCCTGTGTGATTCCCGTGGTCCAGATATCGCCTCCGTTCCCAGAGGTCCGTTTTGCAGCCTTCACTGCCAAAGATCTACCGGCTCTCCATTGTGCTATCAGTCAATTGCACACCTATTGGAAATACTTGGATTCCCAGTGTCCTGCATGAGGTTACCTTGTCTGTCTGCCTATCATACAAAGTCTGGAGGATTCCAATTCCCTCAGCTGTTCGTTTGTTCAACTCTGCATTTAACCCATTCATCACCTCGCCATCTACTACAGTTTCACAGTGATCTCCGGAACCCGCAAGTAACCCAATTCAGTACTTTTTCTATGTTGTCATTACAAGGATAATTCTTCACAGTCTCTCAGTTAACTCTTAAAACTCCATTGCAAATTCTTACAGTTAATTCTCCATGTCTGCATTAACCAGTTAAACACAATCTGCAGTTCAGCATCAAAGCCTGTTTATATTTGGACAATTCAACATTTATTCTTCAGCTTGTTTTTGCATATGTTTCCATGAACATTTCTTTTATTTATTTCTGAGTTTTCTCTTGCATATTATTTCTGTCATTCCTGCAATACTTCAGTATAATGATGATTAACAACTAGTCATTTAACTCCTTACTGAATTGTTACTTTAATAAATATATGAAACGGAACTTCCTTCGTCCTCCCTGTTTTCTTCATACCCCAGCACCTACACCTGTGGTTGGTTCCAGGTTAACGGATTCACAAAAACACCCGGACCTGACAGTAAGCACTGGCCCCATGGATCCGTCAAGTGACCAATTCGCAGGAGGCGGTGCTACGTCAAATATCCTTTCCCGTCTGGAAAACCAGGAGTCTATACAGACACAAATAGTGCAGTTTATGCAAACTATGGCAGACCGTTTAGAGACTCTTCATACAGCAATTAAAACGTCTCAAGTCCAGATTCCAACTCCGGTTGTCCCAGTTACCACTACAGCTTCTCCTGTGTTGCTGCCTACGTCCCGCTTGCAGTTACCCTCTCCGAGTAAGTTTGACGGAACTCCAAAACTTTGCAGGGGATTCCTGAATCAATGCGAGATCCAGTTCGAACTGATGTCCGCCAGTTTCCCATCAGCTCGTTCTAAGGTCGCATATATTATTGCCCTCCTCTCCGGTCAGGCTCTGGAGTGGGCATCACCATTATGGGAGAGAGGTGATCCTATCCTCTCTAATTACAAAGAGTTTGTATCTTCTTTCCGGAGAATCTTTGACGAACCCGGCAGGACCACCTCAGCATCTTTGGAGATTCTCCGTCTACGTCAAGGTTTACGTCCTGTCAATCAATATATTGTTCAGTTTCGCACGTTGTCTTCAAAGTTAAACTGGAATGAGGAGGCCCTGATCGCCGCGTTTTGGAATGGACTTTCTGAGAGAATCAAGGACGATTTAACTATCCGGGATGTGCCAACTAAACTGGATGAATTGATTTCTCTCTGTAACAAACTTGACCTACGCTACAGGGAGCGATGTTTAGAGAAATCCAGGGCAGAGCGATCCAGTCCACGTTATCATCCTAGGCCTCGACAAGATTCTTCATCACAGTCTCCGGTAACGACAGACGAACCTATGCAGATTGGGCGCTCTCGCCTCACAGAAGAGGAACGACTTCGTCGTCGACAGGGTAACCTCTGCATGTACTGTGGGTCCTCTGAACACTTAGTTAAATTCTGCAAACTCCGACCGGGAAACTCTCGCTCCTAGCTTATTCAAGAGAGGTTAAGCTAGGAGTTACTCTAGAATCACGTTCTGGGAAAGAGCCGACCTTGTCTATTCAATTAGAAGTTCCAAGTTCTACAGTGAAAGTTTCAGCTCTCCTAGATTCTGGGGCAGCCGAGAACTTCATCTCCTCAGCCTTTGTCATGCGGTCTAAAGTTCAAACCATGCCTCTGGAAGCAGCAGTTGCCGTTACAGCAGTGGATGGAAGTCGAATTCCAGATGGTATAATTACTCATCGAACCGTATGTCTCAAGATGAAAGTTGGTGTGCTCCATTCCGAATACCTCTCCTTCTACGTGATTCCCAAAGCCTCTCAAGATGTGATACTTGGTTTACCTTGGCTGCAGAAACATAACCCTCAACTTAATTGGCAAACCATGGAAGTCCTTTCATGGGGTAAATCTTGTACCAAGGACTGTTTAGCCTCAATTGTACCTCTCCGGTCAATCAGCCTTCCCGACCTACCTCCGGTGTATCAATCCTTTGCGGATGTTTTCAGTAAACAAGCAGCAGACTCTCTACCTCCTCATCGCGAATGGGACTGCCCAATTGTCCTGGTTCCGGGTAAAACACCTCCTAGGGGACGAATTTATCCGCTATCCATCCCAGAGACGCAAGCTATGTCTGATTATATACAAGAAAATCTAACCAAAGGATTTATCAGACCATCTTCTTCACCTGCAGGAGCCGGATTCTTTTTCGTTAAGAAGAAGGACGGTGGGTTACGACCATGCATAGATTACCGTGGACTCAATGAGATCACTGTGAAAAACAAGTATCCATTACCCTTAATTCCAGAATTATTTGACCGGGTAAAAGGAGCTACTGTGTTTACAAAACTGGATCTCCGAGGGGCCTACAATTTAATCCGCATCCGAGAAGGGGACGAGTGGAAGACTGCTTTTAATACCCGGGATGGGCATTACGAATACCTTGTAATGCCTTTCGGTCTTTGTAATGCACCTGCAGTTTTTCAAAGCTATGTGAATGAACTTTTTCGTGATCTTCTCTACAAGTGTCTAGTAGTGTACCTGGATGATATCCTAATATTCTCTAGGGATATAAAGTCTCACCGTCACCAAGTTAAAGAGGTACTGACACGTCTGAGGAAAAATCAACTTTATTGTAAGTTAGAGAAGTGCACTTTTGAAGTATCTTCCATACCGTTCCTTGGTTACATCATTTCTGGATCAGAGCTATGTATGGATCCCGGTAAGGTACAAGCTATCCGAGATTGGTCCACTCCTACAACTCTCAAGGGGATTCAGCGATTTCTCGGCTTTGCTAATTTCTATAGGAGATTCATTAAGAATTATTCTACGTTAGCTGCTCCCATCACAGCCCTAACTCGTAAGGGAGCAAATCCTACGAACTGGTCTTCAGAAGCAATCAAAGCCTTCTCTGATTTAAAGCAAGCCTTTGTGTCAGCCCCCATTCTTCGACAGCCTGATCTGAATCGTCCCTTTCTACTAGAGGTGGATGCATCTACAGAAGCAGTAGGAGCTGTGTTGTCACAAGTCTTTGAAGATAAAAAGGTCCATCCCTGCGGATATTTCTCCCGTAAGTTCCTCCCGGCAGAACGTAATTATGCAATCGGTGAGCAAGAGTTACTTGCCATCAAGTTGGCATTTGAGAAGTGGAGATACCTTCTAGAAGGAGCTCAACATCGCATTACAGTTTATACTGATCATAAGAATCTTCTGTATCTGCAGTCAGCTCAGTGTTTGAATCCACGACAAGCTCGATGGGCGCTTTTCTTCTCACGATTTGATTTCAAACTCACCTATCGTCCAGGGTCTCAGAACAAAAAGGCAGATGCCCTTTCCCGGTCCTTTGCTTCTTCTGAATTAAATGATGCTACCACGAATCAAGCCATTGTGAATCCTAGGTCCTTTTTAATGACTCGAACCTCTCCAGTTCCTCCGCCTGGCAAGACCTTTGTCGCCACAAGTCTTCGAAAACGGCTGCTTACCTGGGCTCACTCCTCTTCCTTCATGGGTCATCCTGGGGTTCTAAAGACTCTCAAGTTTATTCAACAGTCTTATTGGTGGCCACGTCTCAAAGCCGATGTCCAAGAGTTTATAGCAGCATGTCCTAAATGTGCCCAACATAAGAGTCCAAGAAGTTCTCCACCAGGTTTGTTACATCCACTATCCATACCCAAACAACCATGGACTCATATCTCAATGGATTTCGTGACCGATCTACCTCCATCAAAAGGGCGAAATACCATTTGGGTGATAGTGGATCGATTTTCGAAAATGGCACATTTCATTCCATTAACTGGGTTACCATCAGCCCCTTTACTAGCCAGATTGTTCATCTCTGAAATCTTCAAGTTGCATGGCCTTCCTCGAGAAATTGTTTCTGATCGGGGAACACAGTTTGTGGCCAAGTTTTGGAGGTCGCTTTGTTCATCTTTAAATGTCAAGTTGAACTTTTCTTCTGCATATCATCCTCAGACAGATGGACAAACTGAGAGAGTCAACCAAGACCTTGAAACATTTCTCCGGCTATATATATCGTCCTCACAGGATGACTGGGTTGACTACCTTCCATTGGCAGAATTTGCTCATAATAATCTCTTCCATTCATCTTCAGAATCTACGCCCTTTTATATTAACTTCGGCTTTCATCCTCGTGTGCCAGAGTTTCATCCATTGCCAGCCCTAGAGGTCCCAGCGGCAGATCAAGAGCTTCAACGTCTATCTAGCATCTGGAGTTGTGTACGTAAGTCCTTGGTCAAAACTTCCGCTCGTTATAAATCTTTTGCAGATAAAAAACGTAAAGCTGTACCGAATTACAAAGTGGGAGACCAAGTTTGGATTTCTACGCGCAATCTCAAGTTCAAAGTTCCTTCTAAGAAATTTGCTCCCAGGTTTATTGGTCCATTTCCCATTGTAAAGGTACTCAACCCTGTGTCATACAAAGTCAAGCTGCCACCGTCTTTGAGAATTCCTAACGCCTTTCATACATCTTTACTGAAGCCTTTGATTCTCAATAAGTTCCGTACTACCCAGTCCAAATCTCCTAAAGTTCACTCTTTGCAGAATGAGGAATTTGAAGTTAAAGAGATTGTGGACTCACGTTCCCGATATGGACGTTTACAGTTTCTGGTCGACTGGAAGGGTTACGGCCCGGAGGAGAGATCCTGGGTTTTCTCTGAAGATGTTCATGCTCCAAGACTGGTACAGAAATACTTCTCCAAAAATCCTGACAAGGTTCAAAGGTGTTCGGAGACCACCCGTAGAAGAGGGGGTACTGTCACGAACCGGTCTCTCACCTTTGCGGGTTCTGGGGTTCATCCGTTGCCAGTGCGGTTGCTCGCGGTGCTGTGCGCCCGTGTGGGGACACGGCGTGATCAATGGCACAGGTAATGCAGAGTCTGGGAACTGTGAGTGCGGGGACCAAATGGCCTAGGGCACTGCGGTGTGTCTGCTGTATAGGAGGTGGCCATGTTGGAGACCAAATAGCTAATACTGAGCACTTGTGAAAACACCTGTGGGCAGGTGTAAGCCAATCCCGTGCTTGTGCTGCCTTTAAGTAGGCTGGGATTATGTCACTCTGGGCCAGTGCTTTGTTGTATCAAAGCTGTGCTCTAGCTCTGAACTCTCTCCGTGCATTCCTGTGTGATTCCCGTGGTCCAGATATCGCCTCCGTTCCCAGAGGTCCGTTTTGCAGCCTTCACTGCCAAAGATCTACCGGCTCTCCATTGTGCTATCAGTCAATTGCACACCTATTGGAAATACTTGGATTCCCAGTGTCCTGCATGAGGTTACCTTGTCTGTCTGCCTATCATACAAAGTCTGGAGGATTCCAATTCCCTCAGCTGTTCGTTTGTTCAACTCTGCATTTAACCCATTCATCACCTCGCCATCTACTACAGTTTCACAGTGATCTCCGGAACCCGCAAGTAACCCAATTCAGTACTTTTTCTATGTTGTCATTACAAGGATAATTCTTCACAGTCTCTCAGTTAACTCTTAAAACTCCATTGCAAATTCTTACAGTTAATTCTCCATGTCTGCATTAACCAGTTAAACACAATCTGCAGTTCAGCATCAAAGCCTGTTTATATTTGGACAATTCAACATTTATTCTTCAGCTTGTTTTTGCATATGTTTCCATGAACATTTCTTTTATTTATTTCTGAGTTTTCTCTTGCATATTATTTCTGTCATTCCTGCAATACTTCAGTATAATGATGATTAACAACTAGTCATTTAACTCCTTACTGAATTGTTACTTTAATAAATATATGAAACGGAACTTCCTTCGTCCTCCCTGTTTTCTTCATACCCCAGCACCTACACCTGTGGTTGGTTCCAGGTTAACGGATTCACAAAAACACCCGGACCTGACACAGTACAAGCAAGCAGGCTGCCCCTTGTCACAAGGCTGAAATATTCCGCCAGCTTGTTTTTCACTTTTTATTCATGCTACAGCTTCTTACTCACTTCTTATTCAGAGCGTGTTGTATTAAAACAATTAAATCAAGTTAGATCACTCAGTTAACATTGTATAAACAAAAAACCATGGGCCTTATTCAGGTTGTATCGCAGGTGTGAGCTGATCGCATTTTCCTGATTTTCGGGGCTGTGCACACGCGCAGGGCCTTTCATTCATGTGCGTGGCACAGCAAATGCGATCGCAGAAAATGCAGGTGGGTGCAGGCCCTTTCTTGGGCCAGCCGTGTGACATCACATGTGATTGCTGTGACGGAAAAATGGCGGTGGTGCGCCTGCCTTCGCAGCCAGGCGTCTTCCATAGTTTGCTGTGGTCGCAATCTAGTTGTGATGCAATTACAATTAGATTGCGATTGCAGTGCTGGGCGGCACTTAGCATGCTGGGCGGTCTTGCCCTGTGCTGGGGCAAGGTCACCCACAGCTGGAGGCCGGCGCTGTATTACTGGGTCAGGATTACAGCGGGCCTTGACTGCCAGCAAGAGGCCGGGGCAGGTTTTCTGGCCTCGACCCCCAGAGGGAAGCTTGCACTCACTCCCTGGTGGTAGAGTGCTGGGGTGGGAGTGTTGCCCTCAACCGCCAGCTGGAGGCCGGCAGCCTACTGATGCACAGTCTTCAGCTGATAGTCCGAGTTCGGCACACTACCACCGAGGCGGAAGTGCCTGCCGCAGCGTTGGGAGCACAGGCCTCGACCGCCAGCTGGAGACTGGCACAGTAACGCCGTGGCTGGGGTGATGGCACCCAAACGCCAGCGAGAGGCCGGCACTCTGCCTATGGGGTGGGAGCACAATTCTCCACTGCCAGCAGGATGCCGCTGCTCTACTGCTGGGGTGGGAGTACCAGTCTCGACCTCCAGGACATTACAATGCATTACAAGTTATATACTCCTGTATAATAAATGTATTCATAGTGTGAGTGTACTAATGAAAATTAAAAGAGTTCCTATGCAGCTTTTTGCAAAACCCAATGACATTTTGACCAATATTATTAAATGCGCATAAACAAAATAACGCTCACATCATCTACATCTTTTGCGTATACCGTATATACTCGAGTATAAGTCGACCCTAATATAAGCCGAGGCACCTAATTTTACCACAAAAACCTGGGAAAACTTATTGACTCGAGTATAAGCCTAGGGTGGGAAATGCAGCTCTAGACGTACACAGCCCTCATACTGCCAGGTATGCCCCCACAGTGCCAGATATGCCTTCATAGTGCCAGATATGCCCCCACAGTGCCAGATATGCCCTCACACTGCCAGATATACCCCCACAGTGCCAAATATGCCCACATAGTGCCAGATATGCCCCCACAGTGCCAGATATGCCCTCATACTGCCAGATATGCCCACACAGTGCCAGATATGCCCTAACACTGACAGATATGCCCCCATTGTGCCAGATATGCCCCCACAGTGCCAGATATGCCCTCATAGTGCCAGATATGCCCCCACAGTGCCAGATATGCCCTCATACTGAGAGCTATTCCCCCACAGTGCCAGATATGCCCTCATAGTGCCAGATATGGCCCCACAGTTCCAGATATGCCCTCATACTGCCAGATATGCATGCCCCCTCAGTGCCAGATATGCCCTCACACTGCCAGATATGCCCCCACAGTGCCAGATATGCCCTCATAGTGCCAGATATGCCCCCCACAGTGCCAGATATGCCCTCATAGTGCCAGTTATGCCCCCACAGTGCCAGATATGCCCTCATACTGCCAGATATGCCCACACAGTGCCAGATATGCCCCCATAGTGCCAGATATGCCCCCATAGTGCCAGATATACCCCCACAGTGCCAGATATGCCCTCATAGTGCCAGATATGCCCCCACAGTGCCAGATATGCCCTCACACTGCCAGATATTCCCCCACAGTGCCAGATATGCCCTCATAGTGCCAGATATGGCCCCACAGTTCCAGATATGCCCTCACACTGCCAGATATGCCCCCACAGTGCCAGATATGCCCTCATAGTGCCAGATATGCCTCCACAGTGCCAGATATGCCCTCATACTGCCAGATATGCATGCCCCCTCAGAGCCACATATGCCCCCCACCCCACCCCCCCAAGTGCCAAATATGTTCCCCCAGTGCCTGGTATAACTTACCCTCCGCCGCTCCTGCGCTGTCTTGTGAAGGAGGGACACGGAGGGCACAGCGCGCGCCTCTCCTGTGTCCCTCCTGCGTCTCCGGCGGCCGTGGCGGGTCTGTTAAATGAAGTGCCGGTTCGCGAGCCAATCAGAGCTCACGAACGGGTACTTCCTTTAATAGACCCGCTGCTGCCGCCGAAGACGCAGGAGGGACACAGGAGAGGCACGCGCTGTGCCCTCCGTGTCCCTCCTTCCCACTGCACTGCACTGCCACTGCACTGACTCGAGTATAAGCCGAGGGGGCTTTTTCAGCACAAAAAAGTGCTGAAAAAGTCGGCTTATACTCGAGTATATACGGTAATTTGGAGTAAACTCTGTGAAGAAATGCAGTAACTGTAAACACGTTAACAACATATGTTACAACCTTTACCTGTGTAATACAAAAGTTGAAGTAGGTGTGTGTGTGTGGGGGGGGGGGGGGCTGTGTGTAGGTACATAACTATGCAAAAATGTGTTGGTATATGTGCTATGTACTTTTTCTAATAAATACAAATAAGCAAGATTTTAAAAAAGAGTACATACTAAATACTGGCAGTCGGGATGCCTGTGGGCACATGACTGACAACAGTATCCTGACACTGAAGATCCCGCTGACACAAAAGGGGGTAAGTATTTTTACCCTCCCCTGTACCCTATCATAACCCTCGGGGGTTGCGGCCACGGCTAACCCTTGGGGGTGGCAGCTATGTCTAACCACACCCCCAGTGCCTAAACCTACCCCCAATCCTCCCGGGCCCTCACCCTCAGGATGTCGGCTGGCAGTGATCTGGCACCGGTCTCCTGAGTGGTGTCGGGATTCTGGCGCTGGTCACATGACCACCAGCATCTTGACCGCCAGGATGCTAAACACATCCCTTTGAAACACAGCAGGTTATTTTAACATAATCTTATTCCTAATCAACAAGCCTGGTTAGTTTCAAATGTGCTTTATATTTTTCCCTTGAATGGACCACAAAACTTGGAATTTAATTTTTTTTTAATTCAAGATTTTCATATTGACAGAATACCTGCTTTAACGTTCATCACTGCTGACAATCCAAACAGGCTCTAGCTTGTATTAAGGGGGTCATTCAGATCTGATTGCTGGGCTGCGTTTTTTGTTGCCCTGCAATCATATAGTCGCCGCCTACACGGGGAGGGTAAAATCGCTGTGCAAGTGTGCAATCGCATGTGTAGCAGAGCTGCACAAAAATCAGTTTGTGCAGTCTCTGCGCAGCCCAGGACTTACTTATCCAGTGTGATAGAATCCTGCTGATCGGGGCCGGAGCTGACGTCAGACACCCTCCCTGAAAACGCTTGAGCCTGCCTGCGTTTTTCCGGACGCTCACTGATAACGGTCAGTTGCCACCCACAAACAGTCTCTTCCTGTGGATCCTTCGCACCCTCCCGTCACTGACCGGCGAAGCCCGTTGTAGCCATCTGACGCACCTGCGCATTGCGGTGCATATGCATGCACAGTTCGGCTCTGATCGACTGCTGTGCGAAAACGCACAGCAGCGATTATATCTGAATGAACCCCTAAGTTACATAATGTTTGCACTAGCTTGTATTAAGATACAGCGAGTGTGCCCATTGTTGTTTTTTTCAAAAGCATTCCAACACATTACTCTATGTTGCAGTATGTTTTTTAGTTAGTTTGTTCCCATCGCTGTGCATAGTAAACAGTAACAGTTTGGGTGTGTGGAATCATTGGGTTGTTGGGAAATCAAATACTTGGGAACTCAGGCCCTGATGAAAGTATATATATTAGACCTAAAGTGACGCCAGTTGACCCACCTCAGGTGTCAAATTTGTGGCTCAAGTCTATTTAACTCTTGTAAAAGTACAGCTAATTATTCAAAATGGTAAAACATGGTGCCTATGCCCACTTTGCCAACCTGAATGAAAAAAGAGATTATTCCCCCTCACAGCGCTGGTAATCAGCTGCTCAACTCCAATCCCAGGTATACACCAACACCTGTAGTTAACACTGCACAAAAAAAGGTTTGGAGAGGAGTGTACAGCGCTAAAAACCCCTTAAATCCGGATAATGTCTATATATACAACACAATAAAAATTATTCTATCCTTTGCACATAAAAATGAACAATCATAAGAGTAGTAATAGGTATCTTAGTAGATAATATAGAGAGTATTGATTAAAGCAGTTGGTGATCGTTATGCTAACTTGATATCCAGCTGATTGTCAGTAGTGAGATCGGTTTAAACAGAATCTCCGTTTTTTGCTGTGCTCACTATGAAACTGACACTCACTTTAAAAAAACCAATACCGTTCACTGAAAGGTATCTTTATATTCCTTAGTCCTATCTGGTGTCTTCAGGATTCAGGACTCCAACAGACCAATCACAAATGGATAAAAAGAAGTACCCCTTAGGGAATTTATTCACAAAGACGTAACAAATTTTTCTTTAAAAAGAAGAACACGGAACGCATACCCGCTCCCAAACAGAGGCTGTGCTTCACCACTGAGATGTCCGGAATATCTCAGTTCGCTGTAACGGCAAACAGCCTCAGGCGTGCCGGGTAAGTTGCGGCTCTCTCCTGGATCAGCTCCCACGTCACTACAGCATCAACGCGTTTCGGGGGTCCGCCCCCTTTCTCAAGATATCTTGAGAAAGGGGGCGGACCCCCGAAACGCGTTGATGCTGTAGTGACGTGGGAGCTGATCCAGGAGAGAGCCGCAACTTACCCGCACGCCTGAGGCTGTTTGAGATATCTTGAGAAAGGGGGCGGACCCCCGAAACGCGTTGATGCTGTAGTGACGTGGGAGCTGATCCAGGAGAGAGCCGCAACTTACCCGCACGCCTGAGGCTGTTTGCCATTACAGCGGACTGAGATATTCCGGACATCTCAGTGGTGAAGCACAGCCTCTGTTTGGGAGCGGGTATGCGTTCCGTGTTCTTCTTTTTAAAGAAAAATTTGTTACGTCTTTGTGAATAAATTCCCTAAGGGGTACTTCTTTTTATCCATTTGTGATTGGTCTGTTGGAGTCCTGAATCCTGAAGACACCAGATAGGACTAAGGAATATAAAGATACCTTTCAGTGAACGGTATTGGTTTTTTTAAAGTGAGTGTCAGTTTCATAGTGAGCACAGCAAAAAACGGAGATTCTGTTTAAACCGATCTCACTACTGACAATCAGCTGGATATCAAGTTAGCATAACGATCACCAACTGCTTTAATCAATACTCTCTATATTATCTACTAAGATATCTATTAGTACTCTTATGATTGTTCATTTTTATGTGCAAAGGATAGAATAATTTTTATTGTGTTGTGTATATATAGACATTATCCGGATTTAAGGGGTTTTTAGCGCTGTACACTCCTCTCCAAACCTTTTTTTGTGCACTTTGCCAACCTGTTTCATGCCCAAAAGCTTGTTGGCCCAGGCAAAATACAATTGGGTCACATGTATAGTGCAGGCAAAAAGATGAAGAAATAATGTTTCACCCGTTCATCCTTTAAAAAAAAGCTATATTGGTTTCAAGTGGCCCAAATCCATTTAACCCTTGTAATATTACGGCTACTTATTCAAATAAAAAAATTAGTACACGTGCCCACTTTGCTAGCCTATATCATGGCCAAAAGTTTTGTTGGCACAGGCAAAATACAAACCATCTTTGTGTAAGGGGCAGGATTTCTGTTTATACAATGTTAACTGAGTGATCCAGCTTTATTTAATCGTTTTAATACAACATGTTCTGAATAAGAAGCTGGAGCATGAATAAGAAGTGAATAAGAAGCTGGCCAAATAAGAATCTAACTTCAGCCTCGTCTCCTGTGCAAGAATCAAGCTTTTTCTTATTTATTTATGCAACATCCAGTAGCTCTGCATCATTACCCTGTCACAATAGCACCATTGTTCTTTCCACCCCAGCCAATCAGAGGCCATCGTGTTATTACAGGACTTATAAATAAAACAAATCTATGTTCCACCTCCTTTCAGTTTGTATAACACACACCTCCTATCTGGCAGTTACTATGTTATTATCGAGGCTGCCCACTTCCGAGGCGGGCGGGCGCGCGCAGGCAGCAGACGTGTTTATTGACAAAGATCCTCCTGCCTGCCTGGGCGAGCGGTGACTGAGCGGCGCGGTGTGTGTGGTGCACGTTCCCCCGGATTATTATTAGTGAAACGGGCGGGCAGGTCACTCTCGGTCCCACCTCCTCCTCACTCCTGCGCTCTGTCTTTCTCTCTCACTAGTCTCTCCTCCGTCTCTCGCTTATTACTTCCTCTCGGTTCCCCTCTCCCGGAGAATGAGCTCTTCCTCTCTGGGCACTGACACTCTCCCCGGCAGCAGGACGCAGGAGGGCGGCATGAAGGTGAAGCAGAGCGGGGGGCAGGTGGTGGCAGCAGCTGGAGCTGGCAGCACGGAGGAGCAACTGCTCCGGCAACCTCACATCACTCCGGAGGATGTGCTCTTGTTGCAGAAGATCACAGCCGGTCAGTGCAGCAGCCTCCTCCTGCGATGGAGAGCAGGCTTCATCCCTGTATTGTGGATACTAATCACGTTCGTGTATTTAATAACCTCATGCATTTGCTCTAGTTAGGTTTTACCTGTTGAGAGAGCAGCATATACCTGCTGCTGTGTGTCAGAGATCCAGTGCCCTGCACCCATTTGGTGCCTTGTACATATAAACTGATTTATTCTGTTATTATATTAAGTTGCATTTGTAAATAATTCTATATAAGGCGCAAACATATGCGCCAGTGATGGGCAACAGGCAGCCCTGGGGCCTGATGCTGCCCACTGTGCCCTCACCTGCATTCCCCAGCTTCTTCTTGCTTGTTGTCACATTTGTTTTGTTATAGCTTGTAATTCTTATTTAAAGGGCGTGCTGATATCTAATTATAGATAGGTATTTCTCTCACTAATCAAATGTAATTCAGTTACTATTGAGATTAATGTGTGGCCCTTTTGAAGGGTGGAGGGCTGCCCGATGGGCCCCCAAAGGGAATCGGGTTGTCTATCGCTGGTATACATGATGTTTGCAGCTGTAAATGAGTTCAATGACTTTATTTTAAACAAGGTGGTTTTGGCTGTGGGCCTTTCTGTTCATGCTGGATTCTCTGCATATTTAGCTGCATGTTAGCCAGCTACATATTGATGTACATATTTTGCAACATGATACTACATAATAATCCCTGCTCTCGGCAACAATAGATGCAAGGACACTATCTTCTTTGACCTAAACAACACAATTTGCCCCTCCTCTTAGTAAAATTGTGTTACATGTCTGAACATTACTGGTGGAAAGGTGTCCTCAGTGCACGCTGTGAACAATAATACTTCCATTTGCTTTAGTAATGATACTTTGGGTTTTCAAAAGAGACAAAAGGGAAGAAGATGATTCTGCTTTACTCCTGGGGACATGTTGCAGTGAGAATACACACAGCATTTTGTCATGTTTTATTTGCAGCATCTTTTTTTGTGCGGAGATAAAATAGTTCATGGCAGGGTTTCCCAATCTCTGTCCTCAAGCACCCTAACGGTCCAGGTTTTAAGGCTATCCATGCTTGTGCACAGATAGTACATCTGTTTGATTATACTATCTAAGTCACCTGTGTGTAAGCATGGATATCCTTAAAAATAGAACCGTTTGGGTGTCTTAAGGACCGAGTTTGAGAACAACTGGTTTATGGCCTAAATTTCCTATTTTTCCCTTTAGAGTCTCAACTTTATTAATTTAATCCACCAATGTTTTCTGCTTTGTCAGGTGTGTGGAGGTGGCACATGGTAATGTGCTTTTGTAGCACAGTGAACAGAACACTAACGTCTATGTGCACACATTATAGTAAGACAATGCATTGCCTAATTCCACAGGTATGGTTTTCGTAGCATGTGGCGCATGGTGCCTGGGAGATTAAGGGATTACCCATTTTAATCTGGTTGAGGGTTCCCATTCGATTTCAGAGACGGTAGGGGAGTTAAAGGATTTTCCTTTTATACATCAACTCTCTGCATGGGTAATTTTATAATACACGTGTCAGCTAAAGGAGGGATATGAGTTGGAGGAGGAGACATCCCTAATCACTACACAAGTGTTCGAGTGAAAATTACCCGATGCATAGATTTATCTCTCTATATACTTGTTTTATAAATTTCTTTACTTAATAAAAATCTTAAATTATTCTTGTTCTTCATAAAAATTACATTGAACTAAATTAAACTTGCAGTTGCACTGTTTCCATTTACCTGGTTTATATAATTTGTCTGCCTTGGCTTGTTTTCTGCATGTCCTCAATCAAGTGTTTTGAACTGAACTGAAGGAGTCCTATTGCCTGCTTTTTAGTGGGGATATGCAGTGACAACATCCCCTATGCTGTTTTTTTAAAATCTAATTTTTAATTCTTGTTACAAGTTTGAAACAGGAAGAATTCATTTCACAATTTATTTATTCTAGAAGGTTTTTATATTTTTTTACTTTTTTTTTACTGTGGGGCCTATTTTGAGAGAACGGCTAAATGTAAAAATATGGTTGAGTTATCAAGATAAAGGTCTTACCATGTCTATGTGCCAGTCGAAGAGAAAAATAAGATTGGGGTAACAGTTCGGTTGTTGCGGAGCGGCATAGTTCCCATGTAATGTCTATGGGAATAGCGTGCGCCAGTGACAGGAGGGAGTAACGGCTAAAGGAGCGCTTACTGCTGCAGCCATCAGAGCTAACTGCCGCTATCTGTTAAGGAGAAGAGAGCTGTCTAAGGGACTGTGACCCAGAGAGCCTGTTCTAATAGGCCCTACACACTGGGCGATATTACTGAAAGATATGAGCGATCTCATTCATTAATGAACGAGATACCATTCATATTTTTCAGTGTGGAGGTATTGTTGGTGCCCCGTCGCTTGTGCATGCAGGCCAATATGGACTATCTCGTCCATATTTGCCTGCACTGCTATGGAGCCGGGGGAGGGGGGGGGGAGAGTGAAGAAACTTCTCTCATACCCCAGCCCCCCCGCCCCTGGGTCGCCTGTCGGCCTTATCCGCCATCGGGCAGCTCGGCGGCGGATCACATAGTGTGTAGGGCCCTTGAGCCTTCCAGTGGATGGATTTGGAACATACTAGGCGGTTGGGGTCCCGGTCAGACCTCCTGTTGGTGTACGCTGCGCAGAACTCTCACACAGGCAGCCTGCTCTGGGCCTTCCACTGGGTGGATTTTGAGGAAAACTGTAATAACTGACCGAATAACCATAATTCAATGCCCTGAAATAACCATAAATCAGTGAACTAATATAAGTGACAGAAATGGAGGTGGAAGACAAAAAATGTTGTGTACCCAAATGTCTTGGAATTGCAACATTGATAACAAAAGGAAAGCTTTAAACCCATCTCGCAATGGAAAAGTGATTATAAAATTTAACAAAAAGAAAAGCTGGGGATCAGGGCTGCTGCTGACACCCCAAAAACGACACTGGGCAGCCACCTCATGGGTGTGTTTGAAGATCTACTAAGCTGCTAATTATTTTTTCAATATGTTGACCATTACATCCACCCATTTTTTCCCTAAGTTCCAAAACCCCCACTATTTATTTAATGTAAAATAGATCATTGCTGAGTAGGTAATAAGACCACTCCATTTCAGCTCATCTTATTGATTATGGTTTCCCATCAAGTTTATCAGCTGCATAAAGGTGCACCTCCCCCCCCCAAAAAAATAAATAAATAAATAAATAAAATAAAATAAAATAAAAAATGATTCTTTTCGGACAAATTCTGGGACCTTTGTCTATAACCTCGGCTGTATATTATTACAAACTGGAGTTTGAATGTAAATGTCTATGTGCTGGATATTAATGTGTTTAACAAGCCACATTGCAAATAATCTGTAAATACTAACTATCCTACTCATGGATGTGAGCTCTCCATGCAGGCCCCAGTAGGGTTATCTGTAATGGAACGCCTGTAAGTTTGGGAATTGGCAGGTGGGAAGGGTTATTGGGAAATAAAAATGTGAAATTCATGGGGGTATTTCTCAAAACTTGGAAAGAGAGAAAATTGTGAGAAATAAAGTACCAACCAATAAGCTATTCAGTTGTTCACCCCCTTGGGCACGCATTCTGTGTGCGTGTGCCCATTAGTATCGGGTTTAGATGCGAAAAGCAGCTAAACCCATCTAAAGACCTGGTTAGTTGCACTCAAACTACCATTTGTGAGCCCAAACCACGGAGTTCTCACACATTTCACCTAGCACCTCAGGAGACTGCTAGCTGAAATGTTCCCTCCCTGCTGTATGTGTCCCCCAAATGGAGCAACAATTGAATTGCTGCATCGGGCCCATCTAGTTTATTTGCACATAAAGACCATTTGGGTTTATTAACAATTATTTATGTTACGCACATATTTTACGCAACAACTTACTGATAATATTTAGTCCCTGCCTCAGTGGAGTTTATAATACATATACGTATTCCTTCCTGCAAGAACAATTTTCCTGAATATCAACATAAAAAGCTTTATGTAATGTGCTTATGGAAATTAATATAAACTAAATTAAAGAGACCTAGGGTAATATTCAATTGTTATAGCACGCCTGCCTGATCTCCCATCTAAAGTGATGGGAGATTACGGGGCGATATTAAATGTCTGTGTTTTTTTTTTTTCTTAATTACCCTAATCGTGCCAATAGAGGTTTGTATTTAGCCGCATTAAGCAGCTAAACCCGACCAAAGTGCTGGGCGCGATTGTGAAAAGTGCCGTTTGGGTGCCCAGACGGGTCACTTTTTGTGCATTTCAGATAACCACCCTGCGGGTGCGAGCTGAAATGCAGACGCCGACAGCCATCGCGCCCGAAATGAGCTACAGTTGAAATGCTCAATTTGAGTGCCATCTACTGGCAGCCGGCGGATAAACATTCCGCCCAAAGAATTCTTGGATACATCTCCTGGTATTTATTTTTTGTAGACCTAATTGGGAATTCAATTCAGGTGTATTTGAAAACCGCACTTGGATGTGGTAAAAGGATAAATTGACAAGAACTATAATAAATGGAAATTTAAAAAAAATAAATTACACTATATATTGTAGGTATACAGAACACATTATGAAAAACTTATTTTTAGCTAGACATACTGTATATGATGCACAACATTTAAAAACAACATAGCTGTCAAAGCAGCACAAAGAGAGAGATTGGTAGACTGGTGATCGTGGACAGTAGTTTTAGGATTGCGCTACGGAGGTGTTAGAGGAAATACATCCATTCATACAGCAGCTGCTCAGGAAGACACCTAATCCAGGAACCAAAGTTTTATGCAAAGGGCCTCTAATCTCTTCCAAGAGACTGGTAATATCCCTTGTTTTCCAATTGCTTCAAAAAAATTTCATATGTGAAAGTCAAATCTCTTATCAACTTTATCACTGCATTTAAGGTTGATTTGTGTGGTTTATCCACAACTTTGAACCATTTTAATGGATTTGTTTCTCTCATTGGACAGTCCTAAATAGTCCCTGAATCACCAATCTACCAAGGTCTCTGTGCTGAGACAATAAGATAATTACCGCGCTTATGTATGTTTATGTTAGCAGCTCCATACAATAAAACCAATGATAAAACACTAAATAAGAGCGTAACCCGTAAAAAGGACTGTCAAACACAATTTAAATTGGGGTGTTGATACCATCAATTATCTCCGTTCCACCACCTTTTCAGAAAAGAGCTTAAACATTGTTATTAACCAACATATTTTTATTACAGGTATGTGCGTTCAATACACCATATAAATAATCAAGCGCTCTTATTTAAGGTCTCTGTGCTGCTTCCACTGTTAAATAACGCATTTAAAACTAAATAATAGCAGCCTATTGGAACTCTGATAGACACACACCAGGCTGCTATTATTTATGGTGCTGGTTCAGCGAATCCAATTTATCACCCATTGGAAACAGTAATTGTTCCATAGTGTTCCCTTTGTTCATATGCTTCATTGGTCCAATACAATCGTCGGTAGCCATATATAAAGTTCCTGTTAGGGACCTTCATTGATTGAAGATTTTTATCCGATTTTATTAATTCTGTAGTAATTTCCCATATGGAAAACCGATCTGATACTTACCCCTGAAGTCCTTTCAGACGAAACGCATTGGGTTCTGTCATTTTATTATTTCATTTACCACCATCTGAATGAATATCTGACAAAAGCTGTTTGTCCTGTTCATGTTGGATCAATCAATACATCAATGTAAAATCTGCTGTTAATCTGAGCTTAATTGCTCTTATGTGTGGTTCTATAAAATAAATTTTATTTATTTTAAGGAGTTTGTGTTTTACAAAGACTTTTAGATTACTGGTACTATACAGCTGTCTTACACATTATCATTTAGTTGTTAACAAACACCATTAGCGCCCTCAGAATTGTATATATGTGTATGTATGTGTATATATAATGTGTGTGTATGTATGTATGTATGTATGTATGTATGTGTGTGTGTATATATATATATATATATATATATATATATATATATATATATATATATATATTGCTCAAAAAAATAAAGGGAACACTAAAATAACACATCCTAAATCTGAATGAATGAAATATTCTTGATAAATACTTTTGTTCTTTACATAGTTGAATGTGCTGACAACAAAATCACACAAAAATTATCAATGGAAATCAAATTTATTAACCCATGGAGGTCTGGATTTGAAGTCACCCTCAAAATGAAAGTGGAAAAACACACTACAGGCTGATCCAACTTTGATGTAATGTCCCTAAAACAAGTCAAAATGAGGCTCAGTAGGGTGTGTGGCCTCCACGTGCCTGTATGACCTCCCTACAACGCCTGGGCATGCTCCTGATAAGGTGGCGGATGGTCTCCTGAGGGATCTCCTCCCAGACCTGGACAATTTAGAAAATTGCAGCCAAAGTCCAAATTTGATCCAGTGACGAATAGTCCTTCAATCAAGACCTTTTCCCGTCTTATGGACAGTGTGGTTAATAAAAATGATCAGAAGATGGCAGGCCATAGTAATCTGACGGGAACTGAGCGACAGGACTTAAAAAATCTACAGTCTCTCACTGACATTACTATTAGAAATGCAGATAAAGGTGGGGCGATAGTCGTTCAGGACCTGTCAGATTACATTGCCGAATGCTATAGACAATTAACTGATGTTGATATATATGAAAAGTTAACACAAGATCCTACTGTAGAATTTAAATGTGAGCTGGACAGTGTATTATCTAGGGCAGTTTCCAATTCATGGATTTCTAGTGAATTGGCTTTGGCTTTAAAAACTGCATATCCTATTGTGCCCTTATTTTATACACTGCCCAAACTCCATAAGGATCGTAAAAACCCCCCTGGCAGACCAATCATTTCTGCCAGTGGGTCTCTATATCAACCAGTGTCCGTATACTTGGATGCATTGTTGAATCCTTGTGTCCAGCAGACTGTCTTATCTTAAGGATACTAATGATTTGTTGACTCGTCTAGATTCTTTGGGGCAACTTCCGTCTGGTACAACATTTTGTAGTGCTGATGTTGTGGGATTGTACACATGTATCCCTCATGATTTGGGGATAGCCGCAGTGGCGGCATTAATTGAGAACAACCCTATCTATGTTGGCCCCCCTTTGGAGTTATTCATCGAGTTATTAACCCTTGTGTTGACTAGAAATTATTTTTTATTCAATGGAGAGTTCTATTTGCAGAAGCTGGGCTGTGCGATGGGGTCCAGTGTGGCCCCATCGTACGCGAATGCGTTCATGTGTTGGGTTCAGAAACCCCTCCTATTGAGCAACCCGTACAGTCATCATGTACGTCCGGTACATAGATGACTTGTTGATTGTGTGGGGAGGTTCTAGGGAGTGTTTACAGCAGTTGTTGGATAATCACAACACTTCTTCTAGTGTTGTGAAATTGACCTATAGTTTGAGTACCACTAGTGTTAATTTTCTGGATGTGAACATTGCACATATTAATGGTCAGTTGGTTACATCATTATATGTCAAAAAAACAGATCGCAACACTGTTCTTAGAGTAGACAGTTTCCACCCCCCCGCGTTGAAACATGGATTGCCATATTCCCAGATGCTTAGAGCGCGACTTATTACCAGTGATCCATCCATGATTGATCAAGCTCTGGAGGGTATGGTATCCAGGTTTCAATAGAGGGGATATGATAATAAATTGTTAATGGACACAAAACACAGGGTAAGTCAAATCCCAAGGGAGGTGGCCTTAAAGGGCAAAATATCGGCTGCAGATGATCAGGGCAGGATTCCTTGGGTAAATAGGTTAACTGATAAAAGTAGGAGTACAAGTAAAGAAATTAAAAAGATTTGGCCTATTGTCAGTACAGATAAGGATCTACCTGGCCTATACTATACTCGGATTATGCCTGCATATGCCAGGGGGAAAAACCTCAAAGACATGTTGGTAAAACTAGACGTAACAGAATTAACAAAACCAAAATCTCAGTCACATTTTTTATCACGAAAACCTGGGTGTTTTAGGTGCATTGGATGCACCACAGGTCGTTCTTTGTTGGTGGGTGACTTCATTTGCCACCCTAGATCTGGTAAAAAAATATACTATTAACTTTCCACTGACGTGTACCTCACGTTTTGTTATTTATGTTCTGTCTTGCCCATGTGGCTTGCACTACGTGGGCAAGACAGAATGCCAGTTTAAAGAAAGAATGGCCAACCACAGATCAGCTATACGAGCAGCCTTGAGGACCGGCACTAGTGATCAGCCAATGGCTCATCACTGTGTTCAGGCTTCACACAGCATAGCGAGTATCAGAAATAAATTAATTGATCATGTCCCGGCATCTATACGGGGGGGGGGGGGGGGCGGTAGGGGCAAAAGATTGCTCCAACTTGAGAGCCGATGGATTTTCAGGTTGGACACATTGGCCCCTAGGGGGCTAAACGAACAACACGGTTTACTTAGTTTTTTGTAACCTTCTTGTAAATTAGGTCCATATATTTCCTCTTGTGTGGATTTTGATATTTATATGTGCAGTACAGGTTCCTTTCCTTATTAGCCTCTTATTGAATTGATTTTCCAAGATGCTCACCAATACTACCTTGTATAACATGCCATTTTGGGATTTATAAGTAACTGTTTTCTAACAGTGTCCCATACCTTGCTTTTAAGTTATGTTTTTGTATATTTGGTTTTGTATGTTTTTTGTCTATATAGTTTGCCTGCATAGACCAATATTGATATAGGAGATTAGGTTTGTTATGCGGGACGTTTGTATTATATATTTCACTGCAATGTTTGTTGGTTACCTAGGTAACCGTTGTTGCATGACGCTCTCCTCCCTGCGGGCGCCTCCTGATGACGACGCCCGCTGTACGGAAGCAGCCGCACAGTGAGTGATGGCAGCAGTCGGCGTGGTGGACTGAACGGAGGCAACATACGCAGGTGTGGTGAGTTATTGCTTTTACAGGTGGGGGGAGGTCCTGGTGAGGGTATATATTGTATCTTTGCATTATGTTGTACATCCCTGATGACGGGCAGTGGCCCGAAACAATTGTAGGATGCATCTTCATTAAAAAGAAGCACTGGTAACAAAGTCTCTGGAGTGCTGCCTGTTCTTCTGGTTATTATTGGATCCTGTATCCTAAGGAGGGCACCGGAGCAGATGCTATGATAGCAAGGGGAGTGCCGGCTATGTTGCTGATATATATATATATATATATATATATATATAGTATAAGTAACAATGAGCGGCACTCAGCAGGCTTGTAGTAGAGAAAATGCAGTTAGTTTAATCCGACATGTTTCGGGGACAACCCCGTCCTCAGGGCCTAACCAGCCAAATAAGTGACATACTGGAGATATAAATACACACATGCCCAGGTGCAAAACATAATAAACAATTATACTCACCTGTTCAGCGGCGCCTGACTCCCGCTCGTGGGTCCGGCATCCATCGCGTCGCCTCCCGCTGACGTCAGTGGCCGGCCGCGTCACCCGCCCGTCTCCATGGGAACACCCGGAGACGTCAATACGCAGCCCTGCCGCCCGCCCCTCACGGAGGACGTGTTGTTGGTATAGCCAATCACAGCTGAGAGTCGGGCCGCCTCACAAGTGTTGCATAGCAACCTAAAGGAAAATAATAATAAACGAAGAAAAAATGTGATGTGAATCAAAACACAGTACATGAGATAAAAGACAATTAAAAACAACAAGACGTGTACCAAAGGTACTAACCAGTGGGGTAACTCCTACGGCTGGCCCCTAGCGTCCCTAGACCCTTATATTAGAATATTAAATAGTATTAAGCTTAGATAACTTCTATCACTATACTGACCTCTTACTAGGAAAACACTAAAGAAAACACTGGATGCCTAGATTCTCGTTAAGACCTCCAGGCGAAAGTGTGCCTAATTGGAAAATCCAGCGCGATTCCTTCTGTAGAAGAATCCTGTCCCTATTACCTCCCCTGAGTGTGTTAGGTACATGATCGATCAATATGGCCCTAATGCTGGCCACCCCATGTTTAGCCTGGACACAATGCCGGGCAAAGGGTTGGTCACTCGTTCCTTTCTCGTGGGCTTTCTTAATAGCACTCCTATGGAGTGCCATACGTTCTCGAAACTGCCTAATCGTTTTGCCGATATAGGCCAGCCCACAGGGGCAAGTAATTAAATAAATCACGTGTGTGGTCGTACAGGTAAGTCGATGTTTAATTTGATAAATTTTGCCAGTGGAGGGGTGTTTAAATGATGTGCCCGTAATCAACGTGTTACATGTAGCACAGCCAAGGCACCTATAGCACCCATTCTTGGACCTGAGAAAATGACTCTCACGGTTTTTTGTAAGATCTGATATGTCCAACTTCATGACATAATCCCCTATGTTTCTGCCACGGGTGTGACTCGGTAATAATGATGTTTCAGCTAAGGTGGACAAAGAGGGGTCTGTCTGTATCATAGGCCACAAGTTTTTAGCTCGTCTCACCCTGTCCCTGGTTGCCGTGGTGTATTTATTGACCCAAGGGAGTTTGGGGCCTGGCTGTGACTGCAATCTACTACTGGGGCACAGGGCTTGTGCTCTGGGAATCTGTAGTGCCCGGGCCCTTGCACTACGCAGTTCCTTAATAGGGTAACCCCTTTCAGCAAACTTAATTAGCATCTGATCCATGGTTCTGGCTGTCTCATCCGGGTCCGAAGTGATTCGTCGGACCCGCATGAACTGTGAGGAAGGTAGGCCTCTACGTAATGAAGGTGGATGGAAACTTTGATAGGCCATCAGTGTGTTTCTATCGGTACTTTTTACATAAAGTGAAGTGCTCAATTGGTCATTAATAATAGTAATAGTAACATCAAGATAATTGATAGTGCTGTCATCTATCTTATAGGTAAATTGTACAGCATGTTGGGTACTGTTATGGTCTTCCCATATGGCCATGAGTTGTTCCCTGGGGCCCTGCCACAGCACAATGAGGTCATCTATGTAGCGCCTATAATAGACGACCCGTATGGCTATGGCAGGGTCCAAGGTGAACATTTGTTTCTCTACCAAAGACATGAAGGCATTCGCGTACGATGGGGCCACTGCTGACCCCATCGCACAGCCTGCTAATTGTAACCAGAATTTGCCATTGTACACAAAATAATTCCTTCTTAGGACCTTATCCAACAAGGACAAGAAGAATGTTATATCAGGGCCCTGGTACCAGACATTATCCTGAATCAATTGTCTTACAGCCTCCACACCTGCCTCATGGGGAATGCAGGTGTAGAGGCTGGAGACATCAGCGCTACATAGTAAGGTCCCTTCAGGTAGAGGGCCCAACTCCTGTAGCTGTACCAGGAGGTTAGTAGTATCCTTTAGATACGACGGCAACTTCTGTACACATGGGTTCAAGTATGCATCAAGAAACACAGATATGGGGTGATACAGGGAACCCCTGGCCGATACTATCGGTCGGCCAGGGGGGTCCACCAGGCTTTTGTGGACCTTAGGCACTGTATAGAACAATGGGGCCTTAGGATGTTCTATTTTAAGCATGTTACAAATCTTTGAAGGAATGATGTCTTGCCCAACCGCCGAATCCAAAAGAGAGTCCAACTCTTTCTTGTAATCTCTGGTGGGATCCATGGTCAAACGTTTGTATGTGTTGTTGTCACTGAGCTGACGTTCACTCTCCTTAATGTAGTCGTCAAGATCCTGTATGACTATAGATCCTCCCTTATCCGCCTTGCGGATTACTATGTCCGATCTGCAAGACAGTTCTTTAAGCGTTTCCAGTTCGGATCTGGTCATGTTAGTTGATATCGGTTTGTTCTCTGCATCTTGTTCCAACATTCGCGTGAAGGTTCGTATGGAAGGGTTTAGGCTGGGGGGATCAAATAGTGAGCGTGGGGCTATTTTTTGTACTTGCTTCGGTATCACCGATGTGGATAAATCGGGATCTGTCTCCATGTTGTTGAAGAATTCACTCCTTCTAAGTGATCTATTGAGACGATGCACCTCTACCTTCCACTCTAATGGGTCCGGGGGGACCGTGGGGACAAAGGACAGTCCTTTTGATAAAGTCCGGTATTCAATTTCAGTTAACGGAGTGGAGGATAGATTAAATACTGTTTCTTTTAAGGTCGAGGAGGCCTGGGCGCGGATGGCTCTCTGGTTTTGGCCCGCCCTCCTCGTCCTCGTCCGCGGCCTGCGTTGGGGGTGCGGTTGGAACGGGGTTCTGTCCCCTGCGGCTGTACTCCTAAAGGGATACGGCCTCCTTGTGAGTGAGACACCCCTGTGCTTCCTTCCGACTCACTGGCTGACGTGCTAGTGCCTCCATAATATTCGCGTCCTCTGCGGGTACGTTGTCGTCGATTTGGATGTTCCTGTGGAGTGCGTTGTCCTCCTAGCCAAGGATAAACCTGTCGCTGCTGGTAATCCCTTTGGACAATACCAAGTTTCTCCTTTTTAAACCGCACCAGGTCCTGGCGGTATTGCTCCACTTGGGTATTTAATTTGGATATCCAATCAGTGTGTGTGTCAAGTGTTAGGACCGGTTTGTGTTCTCCTTCAAACACTAAAAGTTGTTCCCTGATGCTGTTAAGTTCCCTGGTAGACTCTTCAACTACCAGTAGGATGAGGTCCATTGAACACTTGTTAAGGATAGCAACCCACCGACGGCAAAATGAGGTGTTGTAACGGCCTATTGTCGGTGAGTTGCGTATCCTGAAGCCCCGGGGTATCATGTTGTTCCTATAGTAGTCGGATAAGGATATACCGTGATACAAAAAATCACACTCCTTTTGTTTCATCCTCAGCCATTTTTTGTATAAATCATCATTACTACTTTTGGTGGTTTCATCCCCAAGCTTTCTGTCCACCAAGATAGCCCTCGCCTCAGCGTCTGAGAAGCTCAGTCGTTCGCTGGCATCTCGCTGTATCAATTCCAGGGCCGCATCCACTTCTGAGCCGGTATTAGACATCCGGGCTGGGTTTATAATTCCAAAGGGGTAGTGAAATAAACTGGGGTAACAGCCGTGGACTCCACTGGTGATAAATGCAGTTAGGTTAACTGTTTAAAACGTTGTTGGACCTGTGTCGGCAATTAGTGCACATAAGATAAAGATGTGGGGTGCCTTGGATTGAACCAAAGTGCTGGGGCCACCAGCCCACCTTGATTGCAGGAATATCCAAGCTGTTTGTCCCGGCACTCCCTGTTCATGTAGATGAATGGCTGCGGTGCCCTCCCAGGTAAGATGAATACAATCTCCCAGTATGCAGTATAAGTAACAATGAGCGGCACTCAGCAGGCTTGTAGTAGAGAAAATGCAGTTAGTTTAATCCGACATGTTTCGGGGACAACCCCGTCCTCTGGGCCTAACCAGCCAAATAAGTGACATACTGGAGATATAAATACACACATGCCCAGGTGCAAAACATAATAAACAATTATACTCACCTGTTCAGCGGCGCCTGACTCCCGCTCGTGGGTCCGGCATCCATCGCGTCGCCTCCCGCTGGTACAGCTACAGGAGTTGGGCCCTCTACCTGAAGGGACCTTACTATGTAGCGCTGATGTCTCCAGCCTCTACACCTGCATTCCCCATGAGGCAGGTGTGGAGGCTGTAAGACAATTGATTCAGGATAATGTCTGGTACCAGGGCCCTGATATAACATTCTTCTTGTCCTTGTTGGATAAGGTCCTTAGAAGGAATTATTTTGTGTACAATGGCAAATTCTGGTTACAATTAGCAGGCTGTGCGATGGGGTCAGCAGTGGCCCCATCGTACGCGAATGCCTTCATGTCTTTGGTAGAGAAACAAATGTTCACCTTGGACCCTGCCATAGCCATACGGGTCGTCTATTATAGGCGTTACATAGATGACCTCATTGTGCTGTGGCAGGGCCCCAGGGAACAACTCATGGCCATATGGGAAGACCATAACAGTACCCAACATGCTGTACAATTTACCTATAAGATAGATGACAGCACTATCAATTATCTTGATGTTACTATTACTATTATTAATGACCAATTGAGCACTTCACTTTATGTAAAAAGTACCGATAGAAACACACTGATGGCCTATCAAAGTTTCCATCCACCTTCATTACGTAGAGGCCTACCTTTCTCACAGTTCATGCGGGTCCGACGAATCACTTCGGACCCGGATGAGACAGCCAGAACCATGGATCAGATGCTAATTAAGTTTGCTGAAAGGGGTTACCCTATTAAGGAACTGCGTAGTGCAAGGGCCCGGGCACTACAGATTCCCAGAGCACAAGCCCTGTGCCCCAGTAGTAGATTGCAGTCACAGCCAGGCCCCAAACTCCCTTGGGTCAATAAATACACCACGGCAACCAGGGACAGGGTGAGACGAGCTAAAAACTTGTGGCCTATGATACAGACAGACCCCTCTTTGTCCACCTTAGCTGAAACATCATTATTACCGAGTCACACCCGTGGCAGAAACATAGGGGATTATGTCATGAAGTTGGACATATCAGATCTTACAAAAAACCGTGAGAGTCATTTTCTCAGGTCCAAGAATGGGTGCTATAGGTGCCTTGGCTGTGCTACATGTAACACGTTGATTACGGGCACATCATTTAAACACCCCTCCACTGGCAAAATTTATCAAATTAAACATCGACTTACCTGTACGACCACACACGTGATTTATTTAATTACTTGCCCCTGTGGGCTGGCCTATATCGGCAAAACGATTAGGCAGTTTCGAGAACGTATGGCACTCCATAGGAGTGCTATTAAGAAAGCCCACGAGAAAGGAACGAGTGACCAACCCTTTGCCCGGCATTGTGTCCAGGCTAAACATGGGGTGGCCAGCATTAGGGCCATATTGATCGATCATGTACCTAACACACTCAGGGGAGGTAATAGGGACAGGATTCTTCTACAGAAGGAATCGCGCTGGATTTTCCAATTAGGCACACTTTCGCCTGGAGGTCTTAACGAGAATCTAGGCATCCAGTGTTTTCTTTAGTGTTTTCCTAGTAAGAGGTCAGTATAGTGATAGAAGTTATCTAAGCTTAATACTATTTAATATTCTAATATAAGGGTCTAGGGACGCTAGGGGCCAGCCGTAGGAGTTACCCCACTGGTTAGTACCTTTGGTACACGTCTTGTTGTTTTTAATTGTCTTTTATCTCATGTACTGTGTTTTGATTCACATCACATTTTTTCTTCGTTTATTATTATTTTCCTTTAGGTTGCTATGCAACACTTGTGAGGCGGCCCGACTCTCAGCTGTGATTGGCTATACCAACAACACGTCCTCCGTGAGGGGCGGGCGGCAGGGCTGCGTATTGACGTCTCCGGGTGTTCCCATGGAGACGGGCGGGTGACGCGGCCGGCCACTGACGTCAGCGGGAGGCGACGCGATGGATGCCGGACCCACGAGCGGGAGTCAGGCGCCGCTGAACAGGTGAGTATAATTGTTTATTATGTTTTGCACCTGGGCATGTGTGTATTTATATCTCCAGTATGTCACTTATTTGGCTGGTTAGGCCCTGAGGACGGGGTTGTCCCCGAAACATGTCGGATTAAACTAACTGCATTTTCTCTACTACAAGCCTGCTGAGTGCCGCTCATTGTTACTTATACTGCATACTGGGAGATTGTATTCATCTTACCTGGGAGGGCACCGCAGCCATTCATCTACATGAACAGGGAGTACCGGGACAAACAGCTTGTGTATATATATATATATATATATATATATATATATATGTATGTATGTATGTATGTATGTATGTGTGCCACGCGCTAGTCCAGGGAGGGATATTAGGGAGGTAAATGTGTGGCTTAGGGATTGGTGCAGGAAAGAGGGGTTTGTGTTCCTGGAACACTGGGCGGACTTCTCAGTCAGGCGCCATCTCTTTTGTCGTGACGGATTGCACCTGACTGAGGAGGGGGCAGCGGTGCTGGGGGGAAGGATGGTTAGAAGGTTGGAGAAGATTTTAAACTAGGAGTCTGGGGGGGGGGGGGGGTTAGCTAGAAACTACGGGTCATGCAGTGAGAATAGTGGGGATGGCGGTAGTAAACGAAATGGGGGAGAAGTTGCGGGGAGGGTAAGAGCAGGGCGGTAAGGTTACTAACATGGGTACTAAGAGATTTTACCAAAGCACTAACCAATGACGATTACAGGTCATCATTGCTACATAAGGTGAAAGATGTCCCTAACGCAAGGGAAAATACTTATCTTAGTTGTATGTATGTAAACGCCAGAAGCATTACTGGTAAAAAGGGTGAACTAGAAATACTTGCAGCAAGCAAACCGTATGATATTATAGGCATTACTGAAACTTGGTGGGACGAATCTCATGATTGGACAGTCAATCTAGAGGGCTATACACTGTTTAGGAGAGACAGACTAAATAAAAAGGGTGAAGGGGTGTGTCTTTACGTAAAGCCGTTTTTAAAACCTGATATACGGGAAGATATTCAGGAGGGGACTGTAGACACTGTTGAGACATTATGGGTAGAAATTGCATGCGGGGAAAAAGGAATAAAAAAGTTAGTATTGGGTGTATGCTATAGGCCGCCTGGTATCAACGCATCTGAGGAGGAATTGTTACTAAAGCAAATTGAAAGAGCAGCAGGAGTAGGAGACATAGTAGTGATGGGAGATTTTAACTATCCAGAGATAAACTGGAAAAACGATTCATGTGATACTGCTAGGGGCAATATGTTTTTAAACACACTTAATGATAATTACTTAGTCCAACTAATTGAGGAACCAACTAGGTACAATGCAATCTTAGACCTGGCATTAACAAACAATGGGGATATGGTATCGGGTATTATAGTAGGGGAACCCATAGGAAACAGCGACCACAATATGGTCACATTCAATATCAGTTTCCATAAACAGCCCTATACTGGCTCAACTAGGACTCTAAATTTTAGCAAAGCAAATTTTGAAAAGATGAAGGTATTTTTTCAGGGATATTGAATGGGAAGGTTTGTTATTAGGAAAAAATACTACGGAGAAATGGGAGGTACTAAAATTCCTGCTAGCTAAAAATACACTCAAATTTATTCCTATGAGCAGCAAAAAAAAGGAATAAAAATCATAAACCGATGTGGCTTAACAAAAAGATTAAGGAACTTATGGGCAAGAAAAGGCAAGCATTTAAAAAATACAAATCTGACGGGGAAGCAGAGTCATTTCAGCACTATAAGGAATGTAACAAAATTTGCAAAAAGGAAATAAGAGCGGCTAAAGTAGAAACTGAAAAACTAGTAGCAAAGGAAAGCAAAGCGAATCCCAAAAAATTCTTTAAATACATTAATAGCAAGAGATTAAAGAAGGAGAGTATAGGCCCTTTAAAAGACAAGTTGGGAGTCTTAAGCAAAAATGATAATGACATTGCGGACACACTAAATGAGTTTTTTTTTTCCAACCGTATTTACTAGAGAGGACCCAATTCAGGGACTGACAAACAATCTCAATAATGAGAATATCCCACTGATAGGTACTTATTTAAGCGAGGAAGTAGTCTGTGACCGATTAAAACATTTAAAGATTAATAAATCACCAGGGCACGATGGTATTCACCAAAGGGTTCTAATGGAGCTTCACTCTGAACTGGCAAAACCGCTATTTTTGATCTTTAAGGATTCAGTTATATCAGGTATGGTTCCCA
Organism: Pseudophryne corroboree; assembly: GCF_028390025.1. Classification (NCBI taxonomy): domain Eukaryota; kingdom Metazoa; phylum Chordata; class Amphibia; order Anura; family Myobatrachidae; genus Pseudophryne; species Pseudophryne corroboree. Next base: position 880,485,309 of record NC_086445.1, read on the forward strand.
AAGACTGGCGTATAGCGGAAGTAGTGCTTATATTCAAAAAGGGAAGTAAAGCTGAACCAGGTAATTATAGACCAGTTAGTTTTACATCTATAGTGGGGAAAGTATTGGAAGGTATTCTAAGAGATAGTATTCAGAAGTTCCTTGAAGTCAATAAGGTCATTAAAAGGAATCAACATGGGTTTATGAAGGACAGATCCTGTCAAACCAACTTACTTGGCTTTTATGAAACAGTAAGCGCAAACCTAGATCATGGTAAAGACGTGGATGTAATCTTTTTAGACTTTGCCAAAGCGTTCGATACTGTACCACACATGAGACTTATCTACAAGCTACAAGAATCAGGGCTAGGAAGCACAATATGCACTTGGGTCAAAAACTGGTTAGATAATAGGGAGCAGCGCGTTGTGGTTAATGGATCTTTTTCAACTTGGACTGAAGTGCTAAGTGGTGTGCCGCAAGGCTCAGTATTAGGACCGCTATTGTTCAATATTTTCATTAACGACCTAACAGAAGGTCTAGAGAGCATGGTGTCAATTTTTGCAGATGATACCAAATTGTGTAAGGCTATAAATACAGAGGAGGATGCCGAGTCTCTACAGAACGACTTAGTTAAATTAGAAGCATGGGCAGCCAAATGGAGAATGCGCTTCAACACAGACAAGTGTAAGGTAATGCACTGTGGTAACCAGAACAAAAATTACACCTACCTACTAAATGGGGTAAAATTAGGGGATTCTGTACTGGAAAAGGACTTAGGTGTCCTCATAGATAGCAAACTAAGCAGTAGTACCCAAAGTAGGACTGCAGCAAAGAAGGCTAATAAGATATTAGCATGCATAAAATGGGGTATTGATGCTAGGGACGAGAGTATTATACTCCCGTTATATAAATCACTAGTGAGGCCACACCTTGAATACTGTGTACAATTCTGGGCACTGTACTACAAAAAGGATATCCTGGAGCTAGAAAAGGTTCAGAGGAGGGCGACCAAACTATTTAAGGGCATGGAGACGATGGAATACAAGGAAAGGCTTGAAAGACTAGGCATGTTTACATTGGAAAAGCGGAGACTAAGAGGGGATATGATCAACATCTACAAATATATAAGGGGACAATACAAAGAGCTTGCGCAGGACCTGTTTTTGGTTAGATCAGCACAGAGGACTCGTGGACACTCGTTCAGGTTAGAGGAGAGGAGATTCCGCACAATACGGCGTAAAGGCTTTTTCACGGTAAGGACAATACGTGTTTGGAATTCCCTGCCTGAGGGAGTTGTAATGGCGGAATCTGTCAACACCTTTAAGAATGGGTTAGATAAATTCCTAATGGATAAGGATATCCAGGGGTATGGTGCATAGTCATGCATTATAGTTACTATAAATAGGGATAAAATGCAACGGCTGACATCAGCATCAGTCAGAAATTTTAGTCAAATCATCATGCATAGGAGACCACAAATAGGATGGATATATATATATATATATATATATATATATATATATATATATATATATATATATATATATATATATATATATATATATATATATATATATATATATATATATATATATATATATTATACAAATTGTTTGTTCCGGCACTCAATGTAAAATGATGTCTTACCCCGGTGTCCACGTCCTAGGCCGGTGACCAGCATACAAAGATACAGAGGGGGACGGCACTCAGAGGATTTTGAAGAAAAAGCTTGTACTTAAATAGAAATTTCCATCAACGTTTCGGTGCTAGACAACACCGTCATCAGGATGTATAACAGTGAAATGACAATACACATAAAACCTCGCTTATAAAGGTGCCCACATAACCATTACATCGATCAACTCTGATCGAAGCTGTGTCTCGCGCCCACGCCGCCAAGCGCACGGTGATGACGTCACGCGGCTACCCCCACCACGTGGGCCGGCGCACACCACGTCTCATCCGACGTGCACCCGTTGCCTTGGGAACTTACTTAAACAGCAACCTGGGTTACTAGGGACGCAGCCAGCGTCCACCTAGCGCCGTCAGCTGGTTATAATAAGGGCCCGCGGTTAACACAGCCATCCGATCTGAAATGACAAAACAAAACATATATATTGTTAAAACCGTGGTGAGGGTGCAGATAACTGCACACTCCCACACACCAAACTGACATCGACTGAAGGGAACATTATTTAAACCATAATTGATTATTAATAATTATCTAAATGCTATTTACTGTAGTGTGTTCTCTATACCCAAAATCAGTAATATGATTAGACTCAAAGATGCATTGCATAAGCTTATATTAAGGAGTTCCAGCAAATCTTGTCGTTGAGGCCTCTGGGCCATACAGTGTCCAACCTTGTAATCCATCTCGCCTCCATAATCAGAAGTTGTTTACTACGGTCACCCCCTCTCCTGTTTTCAGGAAGATGATCGATAATCATATACTTGACACTCGCCATACTATGACCTCGCTCTGCGAAATGTTTAGCCACTGGTTGATCACTATCCCCGGTTTGTATGGCTGCTTTAATTGCAGACCGGTGTTGTGTGGCTCGTTCCTTAAAGGGCCGAATAGTTTTGCCCACATAGTAGTACCCACAGGGACATCTTATTATATATATTGCGAATGATGTTGTACTGGTCACCGCATGCTTAATGGTGATATATTTACCACTATGGGGATGTCTGAATGTAGTGCCTACATCCATATGGCTGCATGTGGCGCAATTGATGCATTTATAACATCCCTTTCGCCTAGTCCCTAAAAAGCTACTCATGGGTTGTTTGAAATCAGTAATGTCCGTGCGTACTACCATGTCCTTTATATTCCTTCCACGTTGGAAGCTTGCCATCGGGGTTCGGTTATTAAAGCTCTGTAACTCTTTATCCGTGCTTACAATAGGCCACAATGCCTTAGTGGCTGGTTGGGTAATACGGCTGCTAGTCGAATATGTCGAAGTCCATATGATTCGATCTTCGAACCCCTAGAGGGTTATTAGAAACACAATTGGATCAGATGGTACAAAAATTCTCCCTTAGGGGATATCCTGTACAATTATTATTAAAGCAGAAACAGAAAGTATTGGATACCCCACGGGAACTCCTCTTTTCATCATCTTTAAGGAGTAAGCAAGCCAACAAAACGAAGGAAGATCGAATCATATGGACTTCGACATATTCGACTAGCAGCCGTATTACCCAACCAGCCACTAAGGCATTGTGGCCTATTGTAAGCACGGATATTTTATATTTCTCCTTCGTCCTAGAGGATGCTGGGAACTCCAAAAGGACCATGGGGTATATATATCTCTCTGGTGCGTTCTTTCTTTTTTAAGACTGTTCCAAACAGTTGATTTGGCCACACCTATCTCTCTGATGGGTTTGTTTTGATTTTTCAGCCTAATGATGGCTTGCTTCACTGATAGTGGCAGCTCTTTTGGATGTCATATTGAGAGTCGACAGCAACAGATTCCAAATGCAAATGTCACACCTGGAATCTACTCCAGACCTTTTACCTGCTTAATTGATGATGAAATAACGAAGGAATAGCCCACTCCTGTCCATAAAATAGCTTTTGAGTTGATTGTCCCATTACTTTTGCTCCCTTAAAGTGGGAGGCACATATAGAAACTGTTGTAATTCCTACACCGTTCACCTGATTAGGATATAAATACCCTCAAATTAAAGAGGAAAGTCTGCAGTTAAGCACATCTTGTTTGTTTCATTTCAAATTCATTGTGGTGGTGTATAGAGTTCAAAATATGAGAATTGTGTTGATGTCCCAATATTTATGGATCTCTCTCTCTCTCTCTCTCTCTCTCTCTCTCTCTCTCTCTCTCTCTCTCTCTCTCTCTCTCTCTCTCTCTCTCTCTCTCTCTCTCTCTCTCTCTCTCTCTCTCTCTCTCTCTCTCTCTCTCTCTCTCTCATAAATATATATATTTTTTCCATCCTGTTGCAAAACTGATTACTGAGGCCATAACAACTATGCTGGTGTTAGACGTGCATCTGGTATCTGCCATTAGTGCAGTGGGACTGCATTGCCAACCCTAGGTGGGCCAGGTGTTTGTGCCGCACACTTGTGTTGCTTAGCTTAGTCATACAGCTACCTCATTGCCCTCTTTTACTTCTTGGCATGATGTGCTGTTTGGGTATTATTATTATTATTATTATTATTATTATTATTATTAGTCTTCTTATTTTTCTTCTTATTATTTATTTATAATTTTTTTATATATTTTTTTTTTTAAGTGCCCTCCTGTCTGACACTGCAGTGCCACTCCTAGATGGGCCAATTGTTTGTTTCTCTGACGTCCTAGTGGATGCTGGGAACTCCGTAAGGACCATGGGGAATAGACGGGCTCCGCAGGAGACTGGGCACTCTAAATAAAGAATTAGGACTACTGGTGTGCACTGGCTCCTCCCTCTATGCCCCTCCTCCAGACCTCAGTTAGAATCTGTGCCCGGCTCGAGCTGGTTGCACACTAGGGGCTCTCCTGAGCTTCTAGTAAAGAAAGTATTTATTAGGTTTTTTATTTTCAGTGAGATCTGCTGGCAACAGACTCGCTGCTACGAGGGACTTAGGGGAGAGAAGCGAACCTACCTGCTTGCAGCTAGCTTGGGCTTCTAGGCTACTGGACACCATTGGCTCCAGAGGGATCGAACACAGGCCCAGCCTCGGTCGTCCGGTCCCGGAGCCGCGCCGCCGTCCCCCTTGCAGAGCCAGAAGATGGAAGATCCCGAGGACAAAATCGGTGGCTGAAGACTCCGGTCTTCATTAAGGTAGCGCACAGCACTGCAGCTGTGCGCCATTGCTCCCCATGCACACCACATACTCCGGTCACTGATGGGTGCAGGGCGCTGGGGGGGGCGCCCTGGGCTGCAATTAGATTACCTTACAAAATGGCACAAAATACACATAATATAGTCTAATAAACTATATATGTGTTAAATCCCCTGCCATAATATTAATATAAAGAGTGGGAGAAGCCTGCCGAAAAAGGGGCGGGGCTATCTCCCTCAGCACACTGGCGCCATTTTCTCTTCACAGCTCCGCTGGAAGGACGCTCCCCAGGCTCTCCCCTGCAGTTTCCAGGCTCAATAGGGTAAAAAAGAGAGGGGGGGCACTAAATTTAGGCGCAATACTGTGTATTATAGCTGCTATAAGGAAAAATCACTTTGTGTAAGTGTAATATCCCTGTGTTATATAGCGCTGTGGTGTGTGCTGACATACTCTCTCTCTGTCTCCCCAAAGGACTTTGTGGGGTCCTGTCCTCAGTCAGAGCATTCCCTGTGTGTGTGCGGTGTGTCGGTACGGCTGTGTCGACATGTTTGATGAGGAGGCTTATGTGGAGGCGGAGCAGGTGCCGATAAATGTGATGTCACCCCCTGCGGGGTTGAAACCAGAGTGGATGGATATGTGGAAGGTTTTAACCGACAGTGTCAACTCCTTACATAAAAGGCTGGATGACATAACGGCCGTGTGACAGCCGGCTTCTCAGCCAGTGCCTGCCCAGGCCTCTCAAAGGCCATCAGGGGCTCAAAAACGCTCACTACCTCAGATGGCAGACACAGATGTCGACACGGAGTCTGACTCCAGTGTCGACGAGGATGAGACATATACACAATCCACAAGGGGCATCCGTTGCATGATTACGGCAATAAAAAAATGTGTTGCACATTTCTGACATTAACCCAGGTACCACTAAAAAGGGTATTATGTTTGGGGAGAAAAAGCAACCAGTGGTTTTTCCCCCATCAGATGAGTTGAATGAAGCGTGTGAAGAAGCGTGGGCTTCCCCCGATAAGAACAAAGAAGATAACCCAGACGCGCTGTCACAGCTGCCAGAAGGGATTGTCAGTCCCTAAAAATGTTTTTAGAAAATGAGGAAATAAGAACTGGCGCTACTGTGTTTCTCCAATAATAATAAACGACTGTGGATCAATTTGAATAAAAATAACATATAATTTATTCCCTATACATCACAAATAAAAACTAGAAAACATCCTGAACATATATAGCAAATATAAAATTGAGGCATATATGGAGCTATGATATATTTATAGGTGGCTGCTTGCAGTGTCCACAAATGGATCCCGGACTAAGTGCCTTGTGCAAAGTTCTCTGGTAAGAGGAAATAAGTACAGCTGGTATTACCCTTGTTGATGGAGACTTCCAAAGGTTTTATGGAGATTATTTCAGCAAGCAAGCTGTGGCAATGAAACAACCTGGGTCTCTCCCATCGATGCTGTACATGTGCAATTCCTCAGAGTTCCAAATGGCAGATTTAAAAGTCCATATCTGGATCCGACTTGCAGGTGGAACACTTGTGGTGGTTGTGGCAGCTTCAACACTTAACGCGTTTCCCTAGGTAAAGTCACCTAGCTTCATCAGAAGTATAAGATATATACTTCTGATGAAGCTAGGTGACTTTACCTAGGGAAACGCGTTAAGTGTTGAAGCTGCCACAACCACCACAAGTGTTCCACCTGCAAGTCGGATCCAGATATGGACTTTTAAATCTGCCATTTGGAACTCTGAGGAATTGCACATGTACAGCATCGATGGGAGAGACCCAGGTTGTTTCATTGCCACAGCTTGCTTGCTGAAATAATCTCCATAAAACCTTTGGAAGTCTCCATCAACAAGGGTAATACCAGCTGTACTTATTTCCTCTTACCAGAGAACTTTGCACAAGGCACTTAGTCCGGGATCCATTTGTGGACACTGCAAGCAGCCACCTATAAATATATCATAGCTCCATATATGCCTCAATTTTATATTTGCTATATATGTTCAGGATGTTTTCTAGTTTTTATTTGTGATGTATAGGGAATAAATTATATGTTATTTTTATTCAAATTGATCCACAGTCGTTTATTATTATTGGAGAAACACAGTAGCGCCAGTTCTTATTTCCTCATTCCCCCGATAAGAAACTGGTAATTTCTAAAAAGTTACTGATGGCGTACCCTTTCCCGCCAGAGGACAGGTTACGCTGGGAGACGTCCCCAAGGGTGGATAAAGCACTCACACGCTTGTCAAAAAAGGTAGCACTGCCGTCTCAGGATACGGCCGCCTTAAAGGAGCCTGCGGATAGAAAGCAGGAGGCTATCCTGAAGTCTGTATATACACACTCAGGTACTATATTGAGACCTGCTATTGCTTCAGCATGGATGTGCAGTGCGGCAGCAGCGTGGTCTGATTCCCTGTCTGATAACATTGATTCCCTGGACAGGGACACTATATTGCTGACCATAGAGCATATTAAAGACGTAGTCTTATCTATGAGAGATGCACAGAGGGATATTTGCCGGCTGGCATCTAGAATAAATGCAATGTCCATTTCTGCCAGGAGAGTATTATGGACTCGGCAGTGGACAGGTGATGTGGATTCTAAAAGGCACATGGAGGTTTTGCCTTACAAGGGTGAGGAATTGTTTGGGGATGGTCTCTCGGACCTCGTTTCCACAGCTACAGCTGGGAAGTCGACATTTTTACCTCAGGTTCCCTCACAGCCTAAGAAAGCACCGTATTATCAGGTACAGAAAGGCAGGCGGGTTAAAGGCGCGTCCTTTCTGCCCAGAGGCAGGGGTAGAGGGAAAAAGCTGCACCATACAGCCAGTTCCCAAGAACAAAAATCCTCCCCTGTTTCCACTAAATCCTCTGCATGACGCTGGGGCTCTACTGGTGGAGCCAGGTGCGGTGGGGGCCCGTCTCAAGAACTTCAGCGACCGGTGGGTTTGCTCACAGGTGGATCCCTGGGTTCTACAAGTGGTATCTCAGGGATACAAGCTGGAATTCGAGACGTCTCCCCCTCGCCGTTACCTCAAATCAGCCTTGCCAGCTACTCCCAAGGACAGGGAGGTAGTACTGGCGGCAATTCACAAGCTGTACCTCCAGCAGGTGATAATCAAAGTTCCCCTCCTTCAACAGGGACGGGGTTACTATTCCACAATGTTTGTGGTACCGAAACCAGACGGTTCGGTGAGACCCATTCTAAATTTGAAATCCTTGAACACTTATATAAGAAGGTTCAAGTTCAAAATGGAATCGCTCAGGGCGGTTATTGCAAGTCTGGAAGAAGGGGATTACATGGTATCACTGGACATTAAGGATGCTTACCTGCATGTCCCCATTTACCCACCTCACCAGGTGTACCTCCGTTTTGTGTTACAAGACTGCCATTACCAATTCCAGACGTTGCCGTTTGGTCTGTCCACGGCACCGAGGGAATTTACCAAGGTAATGGCCGAAATGATGATACTCCTTCGAAAGAAGGGAGTTATAATTATCCCATACTTGGACGATCTCCTTATAAAGGCGAGGTCCAGGGAACAGTTGTTGGTCGGAGTAGCACTATCTCAGGAAGTGCTACAACAGCACGGCTGGATTCTGAATATCCCGAAGTCGCAGCTGGTTCCTACGACGCGTCTGCTGTTCCTGGGTATGATTCTGGACACAGAACAGAAAAAGGTGTTTCTCCCGGAGGAGAAGGCCAAGGAGTTGTCATCTCTGGTCAGAGACCTCCTAAAATCGAAACGGGTGTCGGTGCATCACTGCACGCGAGTCCTGGGAAAGATGGTAGCTTCTTACGAGGCAATTCCATTCGGCAGATTCCATGCAAGGATCTTTCAGTGGGATCTGTTAGACAAGTGGTCCGGATCACATCTTCAGATGCATCGGCTGATCACCCTGTCCCCGAGGGCCAGGGTGTCTCTGCTGTGGTGGCTGCAGAGTGCTCATCTTCTCGAGGGCCGCAGATTCGGCATACAGGACTGGGTCCTGGTGACCACGGATGCAAGCCTCCGAGGTTGGGGGGCAGTCACTCAGGGAAGAAACTTCCAAGGACAATGGTCGAGTCAGGAGGCTTCCCTACACATAAATATTCTGGAACTAAGGGCCATTTACAATGCCCTAAGTCGGGCAAGACCCCTGCTTCAAAACCAGCCGGTGCTGATTCAGTCAGACAACATCACGGCGGTCGCCCATGTAAACCGACAGGGCGGCACAAGAAGCAGGATGGCGATGGCAGAAGCCACAAGGATTCTCCGATGGGCGGAAAATCACGTGATAGCACTGTCAGCAGTGTTTATTCCGGGAGTCGACAACTGGGAAGCAGACTTCCTCAGCAGCACGACCTCCACCCGGGAGAGTGGGGACTTCATCCAGAAGTCTTCCAACTGATTGTAAACCGTTGGGAAAGGCCACAGGTGGACATGATGGCGTCCCGCCTAAACAAAGCTAGAAAGATATTGTGCCAGGTCAAGGGACCCTCAAGCAATAGCTGTGGACGCTCTAGTGACACCGTGGGTGTACCAGTCGGTTTATGTGTTCCCTCCTCTTCCTCTCATACCAAAGGTGCTGAGGATAATAAGAAAGAGAGGAGTAAGAACTATACTCATCGTTCCGGATTGGCCAAGACGGACTTGGTACCCGGAACTGCAAGAAATGATCTCAGAGGACCCTTGGCCTCTGCCTCTCAGACGGGACCTGCTACAGCAGGGGCCCTGTCTGTTCCAAGACTTACCGCGGCTGCGTTTGACGGCATGGCGGTTTAACGCTGGATCCTGATGGAAATGGGCATTCCGGTTGAAGTCATTCCTACGCTGATAAAAGCTAGGAAAGATGTGACCGCAAAGCATTATCACCGCATATGGCGAAAATATGTTGCTTGGTGTGAGGCTATGAAGGCCCCCACAGAAGAATTTCAGCTGGGTCGTTTTCTGCACTTCCTACAGTCAGGACTGACTTTGGGCCTAAAATTTGGTTCCATTAAAGTCCAGATTTCGGCCCTGTCTATTTTCTTTCAAAAAGAACTGGCTTCACTGCCTGAAGTTCAGACGTTTGTTAAGGGAGTGCTGCACATTCAGCCCCCTTTTGTGCCCCCGGTAGCACCTTGGGATCTCAATGTGGTGTTGGATTTCCTAAAATCACTTTGGTTTGAGCCACTTCAGACCGTGGAATTAAAATATCTCACGTGGAAAGTGGTCATGCTTTTGGCCTTGGCTTCGGCTAGGCGGGTGTCAGAATTGGCGGCTTTGTCCTGTAAAAGCCTTTATCTGATCTTCCATATGGACAGAGCAGAATTGAGGACGCGTCCCCAATTCCTCCCTAAGGTGGTATCAGCGTTTCATTTGAACCAACCTATTGTGGTGCCTGCGGCTACTGGGGACTTGGAGGCCTCCAAGTTGCTGGATGTAGTCCTGGCCCTGAAAATCTATGTTTCCAGGACGGCTAGAGTCAGAAAGACTGACTCGCTGTTTATCCTGCATGCACCCGACAAGCTGGGTGCTCCTGCTTCTAAGCAGACTATTGCTCGCTGGATCTGCTCCACGATTCAACTTGCACATTCTGCGGCTGGACTGCCGCATCCTAAATCAGTCAAAGCCCATTCCACGAGGAAGGTGGGCTCTTCTTGGGCGGCTGCCCGAGGGGTCTCGGCGTTACAACTTTGCCGAGCTGCTACCTGGTCGGGATCAAACACGTTTGCAAAATTCTACAAGTTTGATACCCTGGCTGAGGAGGACCTTGAGTTTGCTCATTCGGTGCTGCAGAGTCATCCGCACTCTCCCGCCCGTTTGGGAGCTTTGGTATAATCCCCATGGTCCTTACGGAGTTCCCAGCATCCACTAGGATGTCAGAGAAAATAAGAATTTACTCACCGGTAATTCTATTTCTCGTAGTCCGTAGTGGATGCTGGGCGCCCATCCCAAGTGCGGATTGTCTGCAATACTTGTATATAGTTATTGCCTAACTAAAGGGTTATTGTTATGAGCCATCTGTTCAGTGAGGCTCAGTTGTTATTCATACTGTTAACTGGGTATAGTTATCACGAGTTGTACGGTGTGATTGGTGTGGCTGGTATGAGTCTTACCCGGGATTCAAGATCCTTTCCTTATTGTGTCAGCTCTTCCGGGCACAGTTTCCTTAACTGAGGTCTGGAGGAGGGGCATAGAGGGAGGAGCCAGTGCACACCAGTAGTCCTAATTCTTTCTTAGAGTGCCCAGTCTCCTGCGGAGCCCGTCTATTCCCCATGGTCCTTACGCAGTTCCCAGCATCCACTACGGACTACGAGAAATAGAATTACCGGTGAGTAAATTCTTATTTTTGCTTAGCTTAGTCATACAGCTACCTCTTTTACATCTTTGCATGATGTGCTGTTTTGAAAAGTTCCATCCTGTGTGACACTGCCGTATGAGTCCAGGGGTACTGCTGTATTGATCCGGGGTACTGCTGTATAAGTCCACCAATTGCAGAATTTTTAAAAAATGACAGGGGCGTGCAGGAGATGCTGTCAGTGGACTGAAAAATTGCGGGCCTTGAGGCATTCAGCCACTGCATGCGACTACTAGATGTGTCGCTTAGCTTAGTCAACCTCTGTGCACTTCTATTTCTTCTTTGCATCATGTGCTGTTTGGGGACTAGTTTTTTAAAGTGCCATCCTGTCTGACACTGCAGTGCCACTCCTAGATGGTCTAATTGTTTGTCGCTTAGCTTAGTCATACAACCACCTTATTGCAACCTTTTGGCCTAAAAACAATATTGCGAGATGTTCAGAATAGACTGGAAATGAGTGGAAATTAATGCCATTGAGGTTAATAATACCGTAGGATCAAAATTCCCCCCCAAATTCTGTGATTTTAGCTGTGGTGTGGTGTGTTGTTTTTTTTTTTTTTTTTTTAAATCATCAAAATCCAAAACACGAAAGGGTGGTTTTGGCAAAACAAAAACACGAGCTGGGAATTAGAACCAAAACATGAAAAGTGCCTGCCCCACATCTCTAATTTTTACTAAAATAACTTTAAAGAACAGAGAATTCTGGTGTGGCTGGATTCATTGATTTATATCAGACCAGCAAGTGTCTCTATAGCAAAGATTATGCAAACAATTCAAGTAAAATAAGGCAATTCACCAAATGGTCATTTACGGTAAAGGAACAAAGAGTGATGCCAACATAATGTGGGACCATAAGAAGATAGAGAATTTGAGTACAGTCTTTTTTTTCAGAAGAACAGGAGCAAATTAAGTTAAATAGCCATAATTATGGTGAAAATTGTCTTATTCATCCTGGAGCAGGAGCCCCAGAAAGTCAAGAATTTTATTTATTTATTATTTTAACCCTTTTTTTTATTTTTTTTTTTAAAGCAAAAACTGAATTAATACAAATTATTATAAAAACTGGGGTCGCCATGGAGAGTGGACTGTGCACTCAGAATGTCTGAGTACATTCCATTCTACAAGCTGAAGGGGTGGTTGCGGAGGAGGAATTGCCGACGCAGGATACATCAGTGGGTAAGGTTGAATAGGGACAATGCTAGGGGCTGGTGTAGTGCGATGCAGTCTGGTGTTATGGCACATTGCTCGGTCAATTGGCTACCGAGCGCATGTGTCACAGCGTCATATACCAGGTGCTTGAAAAGAGTAGTTCTGTTTTCTCCATTTCTCGTATAACACTGGCTATGTTGACAAAAATATTGAAGTTATCCGGGGGCTTTTGAAGAATAAAAAAATTTGTATAAAATATTATTTCAAAAGGAGAGTACAGAACTAGTTTTCTTCGCAGGCATTCTCTGCTTGGTCTTGGGGGGTAGCTGATGTGTCTGCTCCTGATCGGTCTTCTCCAGTTCTGTGGGCTCACTGGTGGTAGGGTCAGTGGTTAAAGTGAGGTGGAACTGCGTTCCGTCTCCAAGGGGAACTGACGGAACGCAGTTCTGCCTCCTCCGTCTCATTTAACCCGATGGGTGCCTTGCGCCGAACGGAGATGCCGGGCGCCCGTTGAGATCGCCCAGCTCTCGCTCTCCACAGCGGAAGCCGGAGCTCACTACTGAGCTCCGGCTTCCGGCCCTATCAGTGCGCGCTATGAGAGAGACATCATGACGTCTCTCTCATAGTGCAGAGGAGCGGAAGCCGGGAGGACTGCTGTGGTCGGACGTGGGAGCGAGGCTTGGTATAAGTGTGTTGTTTTTTTTTTTTTTTTTTAATTCAGTGTAAGAGGCGCTGGTACTGGGAGCAAACTACAATGGGGCAAACTATGAGGAGGCTAATTACTGGGGGCAAACTAGACAGGGGCAAATTACAAGGGGGCAAACTATGAGAGGGAAAGTTACGGGTTGCAAACTAGATAGGGGCTATCTATAAGGGGGCATTACTACAAGGGGGCCTAACTGCAGGGGCTAAACTACTGGGAGTTTTACTACAAGGGGGCAAACTACAAGGGGGCTAATCTACTGGTGGCATAACTACATGGGGGCTAAACTACTGGGGCCATAACTGCAGAGGCTAAACTACAGGGGGCATTACCACTGGGGGCTAAACTACAGCGGGGGGGATAAACTACATGAGGGCTAAACTACTGGGGGCATTATCACTGGGGGGGGGGGGGGGTAAACTACTGGGGGCATAACTACGGGGGCTAAACTACAGGGGTCATTACTACAGGCGACATTAATACTGGGGGCAATACTACACAAGGGCATTACCATTAAGGATATTACTAATGAGGGAGTTGTAAAGAGGGCACTGCATAAGGGGCACCACTACTATGGGCTCTATATAAGGGGCACTACCAGTACAGTGGACATTGCATAAGGAGTACAACTACTGTGGGCATTGTATAAGGGGCGCTACTGCTGTGGTCATTATGTGTATTACGGGGTGCTACTACTGTGGGCATTATGTGTATTAGGGGTGCTTCTACTGTGGGCATGATTTCTATTGTGTGACCACGCCCCTTTCTTTTTGAGACCATGCCCCTTTCTTTTGCAGCTATCAATGCCCCCTTGTAGATAGTAGTAATGCTCCCAGTAGTTTAGCCCTTGCAGTTAGGCCCCCTTGTAGTAATGCCCCCTTGTAGATAGCCCCTGTCTAGTGCAATACCTTTATTACATGGGCGGGCGCTGGGAGGAGAGGGGTGAGTTCCACCACCTCTCTAGGACCACTTTAAGCACTGGGTAGGGGCAATATCCAGGTCCGGACCTGTAAAATAAGAGTTACTTTTGGTCCATGTAATAATTTTCAAATGTGGAAGAACATTTGAGAAAACAAAAAACAAACCTTTTGCAGGGTACATTTACAATATGTGTCAACTTACCACATCCAAACTTTCCATTTCCTCCTCTTCCAACTCCTCGGTAGTCCAACTCCTCGGTAGAGAATTGCTCCAGTGCGCTCTGTGATCTTTTCCGAAGCTCTTGAACCAGGGTGAACAGGAGTAGGTCATAGTACCACAATGATGGCTTCTGAATTTCATCGGCCCCCGCTTCAGAAGTTGCGACTCCTTATATTTCTTGTGTTCCTTCAAGAAGACTGTCCTGAAATTCTTTCTCTTCTTGACCCAAGGTATGCCCGCATCGTGTTTTCGCCTGTACTGTACTCGACCAGTTGTTTTAGTGCCTGATTCTTATGTACTCTGTTGGCATAATCTTTGCTTTTGATCTGCCACAGACACTCGTTCCTAGATATAAATCGATGAACCCAGCCCAGAATTCTGTTCTTTTCAATTGCCCTTTTTGTAGTAGGGGAATTTTTTTTTTTTTTTTTTACTACAAACATGTAGTCCATGCAGAATAGTCCAGAAAATTTTAATAACCTAGGTACAATATAGAGAGCATTCTTATGGGTGACATGAACTACATACAGCATCTTTGTGACCACCAAACAATACAGAAAGCATTCCAGTGACTGTAACAGTATATGACACCATCTGTATATGTTCCACCATATCGTACCCCATGTTGCTTTACACACATAATGTCCTTATCACAGTGTATTGTTCTTACTCATATCCTCACATATTACTATGCCCCTTGCATGTGGCCTGTCCACTTTGGTTGGAGGGCAGTGGTCTGGGCAATATACATGGTGGCATGCACATAATGCCTCCAGTATCGTTCCAACAATATCACATAATGCCCCCAGTGTAGTGCTATTTCATAATGCCCCCACTATAGTGCCAACAACATCACATAATGCTCCCAGTATAGTGTCATAATCACATAATGTCCCCACAGTATAGTGCCATATTGCCCCCAGTGTAGTGCCAACAACATCACATAATGCCCCCAGTGTAGTGGCAACATCACATAATGCCACCCAGTATAGTGCCGTAATGTAGTGCCTGTACCGATTGGTGGTCAGTGGTGGGTGGCAGTACTGTACTTATCGTTGGGTGTAGGTGAGGAGCTCCGTGCGTTACTTGCTGGTTTGTTTCATCTCTGCGTGTAGTGCAGAAAATGGATGACTGGGAATGTCCAGGGGTGCTGTGATGAGGTTTATTGCGTACACACTTAACGATATGCACCTTATCAGTGATATAGTCAAAATTGACTTGCATGTACAGACGACAGAAGGCCTCGCTAGTGACCCTGGGGAGTGCACATAGGTAACAGTATAGTGCGTACACACTGGGCGATATTACAAACAATATCGCTCAAAAGGGTGAAAATTAGCGATATTGTTTCAAATGTCGCCTAGTGCTTTAGTCACTCCTAGTAGCAAACCATTAGTCTTGTAATTAATCCTCATAGAAAAGTGGAGCAATATAATGAGCTGGATTAATTGAAAATATAATTATACAGAGCTTGCGTAAAAGAGATCATTCCCAGAACTTTAGTCCCAAAGGTCTTGAAGTTTTGTCTTCTGAGCACCTGGAGGATAGATTGTAAAGTCACTGACTGCCAACAAGTCTCTGGCTTGTATTGGTCCCCGCTAGAGTCAGACTTTGGTCTCTTGTTACTCATTTTAATGATTTGATGCTTGAGTGGTAGATACAGGTAGCTCAGGTCCTTCTGCCTCCCTACACCCTCCCCCAGAATTTGCTGTGCTTCCGAGCACTACTCATCAATCAGTACGGCAGTACCCCCCACCAGGCGGCTGCAGACAATAGCAGCCACTGGGGAATTGTAAATTAAACCTCCCAAAACCCCACTGTGTACCTGGTGGCTGCCCTGGCTATTAAACTCAGTCGCAATGTTCCCGATGCTCCGATGTTTGAAGAAAAAAAGTGTTATGTTTTTGCTTTTCAAATATAACATTTTATTTATTGAAATAAAATCTTTTTGGTTAAGATTAACCTAATTCACGCACTACAAAAAACAAACTGTTAATTTCTTTGTCAGTTAAGTGGTTAATCTCCTAAAAGTGGGAAAAGGCAAAACCGTTCTGTGTGTGGGGTTCTACATGTATGTTAAAATCTTGGTATATATATTGTGTTTTATTCACGATTGAGGGCATCGGAGCAATACTGTAATTTCTATCATGGGTACACTTCAACTGTGAGACAGAATCTGGGGGGGGGGGGAATAGAAAATCACATTGTATGATTTTTAAACTATTTATTTGTATATCCTTGCGGAAAATAAATATTTGGACAATCAAAAAGTTTGTCAATACTTTGTAATATAACCTCGGTTGGCAATTACAGAGGTCAAACGTTTTCCTGTAGTTCATGACCAGGTTTGCACACACTGTAGCAGGTATTTTGGACCACTCTTCCATGCAGATCTTCTCTAGATCTGTCACGTTTTGGGGCTGTCGCCGGGCAACACGGACTTTCAACTCCCTCCACAGATTTTTCTATTGGGTTGAGGTTTTGGAGACTGGCTAGGCCACTCCAGGACCTTGAAGTGCTTCTTACGGAGCTACTCCTTAGTTGCCCGGGTGGTGTGTTTGGGGTCATTGTCATGCTGGAAGACCCAGCCATGTTCCATCTTCAATGATGTTATTGGCCAAAATCTCACGATACATGGCCCCATTCATCCTCTCCTTAATACGGATCAGTCGTCCTGTCCCCTTTGCAGAAAAGAAGCCCCAAAGCATGATGTTTCCACCCCCATGCTTCACAGTGGGTATGGTGTTCTTGGGATGCCATTTATCATTCTTCCTCCAAACACGGTGAGTGGAGTTTATACCAAAAAGTTCTATTTTATTTATATATATATATATATATATATATATATATATATATATATATATATATATATATATATATATATATATATATATATATATATATATATATATATATATAAAAAAATCAGGGTCATTTGGCTAGTTTCTGTTGTCATTATGATTTAAAAAGAGTAAACACCGTTGTTTGACAATAAATGGCTTCATCCAGCCACTAACCATGAGTGAAAGAAAAGTTTGTGAGTCATCATTCATATTCTCTGACAAATGGCAAGAAAATCACAAATTCTGCTAGAGTATGCTAACTTATGAGCACAACTGTATAGATATAGAGATATCTCTATCTATTTTATTTTTTATTTTTAATATATATATATATATATATATATATATATATATATATATATATATATATATATATATATATATATAATTAGGTGATTCATCGCGCCCTACGGGCGCTCTTCACACCGTCGGAAGGGGCTACGCCCCCGTAACCCCTGCACGTAGTTGTGTGAGTGGGTAAATAGTGCACGACGAAAGTGCGTTTGATGGTGAAGGGGGCGTAGGCCCTTTAGTGGGTGTGAACAGTGGCTGCAGGGCATGATGTACAGATTGTAGCGGGTGCAGGGGTGACCGCGTATGGGGGAGGGTGTCTGTGGGTGGAGGAGGGGCGGATGCCGGGAGTGTGTGCGGATAGGAGAGGGGGGCGGGAGGTGGTGTGGGTGGGGGAGGAGCAGGGGACTGGGGGTGGTGGATGGGGTCTGGATGCAATGTGGGTGGGTTAGCGTTGGAGGGGGTGGGGGAGGTGTCAGTGCAAGGCTCTCGTGGATGTGGGAGGGGTTCTGAAAGCGTTGTGGGTGGGTAAGGGGTAGGTGTGCTTGCGGGTGGTGTTGGGGGTCTGGTGGTGGCGGGTGAGGGGCTGGGGTTCATTGGGTGGGGGAGGTGTAGGTGTAGGGGGTGCAGTGGATGGTCGAGGGGGTCCGTAGGTGTTGTAGGGGCAGCTGTGGGTGGGATGGAGGTAGGTATCCTATATATTAGAACAGATCTGTGACTTTGTGACTCATTGCTAAAGCTGGGTGGAGCCACAATGCTGGGCGGAGTCAAGTTACAGATCTGGCCAAATATATAGGAGAAGCATAGGAGAAAATAGGAGAACACACTGGCCAAATATATAGGAGAGAATAGGAGAACACACTGGCCAAATATATAGGAGAGAATAGGAGAACACACTGGCCAAATATATAGGAGAGAATAGGAGAACACACTGGCCAAAAATATAGGAGAGAATAGGAGTACACACTGGCCAAATATATAGGAGAACACATAACAGTACATTGTAATAACAGTACATACATAGTGAGCGCAGGAATGGCAGCAGCAGCAACATGTAAACGCGACATACAAGCACCGCCTCCAGGCGCCAGCCATTGGATACATGCTGAAGGGTGCGCTGTAATTGGCCACCCGTGGGTGTGATGGGATATAGCTACTGCTGCTGCCCCCGTGGTACAGAGCATCCCCAACTCCCTACATATAGCGGGGACGCGGAGTGAGGGCGGGTACGAAGCGGGGCTCACTGCCAGGGGACGGAGCGCACAGGCATCTTACTGCACTCTCCGGCGCCTGGCACTTTTGTGTCCGCCAGCGTCTCCCTGTGTGAGCGGGGACCCAGGTGCTAGTTGCATTGGCGGCCAATCACAGCGCACTCCTCAGCCATGTGTCCAATAGCTGGTGGCTGGGGGCGGTGCTTGTACGGAGCTTTAACATGTGTCCAATAGCTGACGGCTGGGGGTGGTGCTATAACCTGCTGCTGTTTCTCCTGCGCTCACTATGTATGTACTGTTATCACCATGCATGTACTGGTAAATGTTCTCCTATTTTCTCCTATATATTTGGCCAGTGTGTACGCCTATTCTCTCCTATATATTTGGGCAGATCTGTGACTTGACTCCGCCCAGCATTGGCAAATGAATCACAAAGTCACAGATCTGGGCAAATATATATATATATATATATATATATATATATATATATATAATATATTTATATTTTTTTAATACAACATTGTTTTATGGCCCATTTAAACATTTCACCCAGGGCCACCTCTGGCTTGGAGAGCTAAATTGCACAGTACCACTCATTCCTTGCCTCAACAACTAAATAAATAACTATAACAATCAGCTAAATAAGATAGTAAATAAATAACTATCTCAATGCTGTTGTTGGCTGTCTGCCCACATTTAACATTGTTCCTCATTATTTTTTAGAAATAAACCAAACTTAGATACTAGTAAATAGTAAAAGCATGGCACCATTTAAAAATGATCATTATTAATGATAGGGGAAAATGATTCTCATCATGGGGATGTAGCTCCCACGTTAAGTGCCTGGAGCTATTCAATTGCTGGCACAGGTAATTTCCGATTGTACCCTCCTAATATTGTGAGGAGAATTCTGCATTAACTTGTGCCTTGGGGTTAGTCGCGGTGTTAGTGTGTGGTAAATGCATCGCACACACCACTTAACCTGGGGAAAAAGGTTACTGCGACTAAGCACCAGACATAAGTTGCGGTAAAATGCATCTCCTAGGTTAAGTGCTTGCAGTGATGAGGTCAGTTGAATAGCTTTCGGTACTTAATTTCCTCCACTGAATGTCTTATGCTCCTTATCCATGCTAATAAAACCCACTTTAGCTACATGGTTTGCATTTACCGTTTCGCCTCTGGCGGTTTGGTGAGGAAAGACTGTTTTCTTTTCATCACATGGACATTGGTATAATATTGAAAAGGAAGCTAAGCTAATTGATGTATGACTTATTTTAATGTGAATGATTCGCGATAATTTATTTGTATGACATTCGTCTGCAATAGGACATAAGCGCAAAATACAAATCAAGCTGAAATGCCAAGTTGTTAATCTGAACATTACTAGTGGCTCTTCATATAAAGTATATACCTGACAGACTTGAGAAGCAATGATTATATTCTTTCTTATACCACTTTTACACTGCTGCTAAAAACTTGGGTTATTGCTGCGATAACCTGAGAGTGGCTCAGTGTAAAATGGTTGCAGGGTTGGTCCTGGGAAGGCCCCGGGTCGGGGTGCAGTGTAAATGGGTAAGCCATGTTGATGCGACCTGGCACCCGTTCACTGCGTAGCAAGTGGCGCTGCATCGGCAGTGATGTCACCAACCTGTCATATTGCCGGGTATGCCGCCTGTCTGAAAGGGGTCCCGCTGAGTCCCTGGGTGTGACTCTGCATCTAGGTATAAAAGCAGTATTCGAGATGAAATGGAGAACATTTGATTTCCAGTGTACACATTACACAATTTTCATTTCTATCTAAATGATAAATGTCACTTTTATCATTGAGTTGCTCTTTTAAAAATGCACTATTTTGGAACACTGCTACTATGTATGCAGCATTATTTTGGCTAGTTGTTACCTACACATGTTGTGCAGCAGTCCAAATTAGATGAGCCAATGAAACGATGATTGCCTATCGTGCTCTGTACATACTGTGTAATTGTACTAATGCTATGTACACATCATGCGATCCCATACTGTATGATATTGTATAAGCTGTCAGATTGTGTGTACACACTACAGTGACGACTTGGTTTCCAGAAATCATTTGAAGTTCAAAACCACACAATATCACCTCATCACAAGACTGCATGCAGTCAGACGTCGCATGCAACCCACAGGAGTGCGCATCGTACGTCGGATCTTGCATACACATTATGCAATATAATTTTAGGACTGAACAATAGCGTTCAGATTGTGAACGATATTGTATAGTGTGTACGCAGCATAACAAGCTGAGAATTGGAGCTTTATAGTCTACAGAAGATATTTACCGTATATACTCGAGTATAAGTCGACCCGAATATAAGCCGAGGCACCTAATTTTACCACAAAAACCTGGGAAAACTTATTGACTCGAGTATAAGCCTAGGGTGGGAAATGCAGCTCTACCCGTACACAGAACTCATAGTGCCAGATGTGCCCCACAGTGCCAGATGTGCCCCACAGTGCCAGATGTGCCCCACAGTGCCAGATGTGCCCCACACAGTGCCCGGTGTGCCCCACACAGTGCCCGGTGTGCCAGATATGCCCCACAGTGCCAGGTGAGGTGTGCCAGATATGCCCCACAGTGCCAGGTGTGCCAGATATGCCCCACAGTGCTAGATACTTACCCTCCGTCGCTCCCGCGTTGTCTTCTGAAGGAGGGACACGGAGAGCGCAGCGCGCGGCTCTCCTGTGTCCCTCCTGCGTCTCCGGCGGCAGCGGCGTGTGTTAAAGGAAGTGCCGGTTCGTGCACTTCCTTTACCACACAGACGCCGCTGCCGCCGGAGATGCAGGAGGGACACAGGAGAGCCGCGCGCTGTGCTCTCCGTGTCCCTCTTAAAGCTGACTCGAGTATAAGCCGAGGTGGCCTTTTCAGCACAAAAAAAAGTGCTGAAAAAGTCTGCTTATACTCGAGTATATACGGTAATTTGTAGGGTTGGTAAAGGTGGAGTCTCCCTTATCTGAACATCCGATTTCCAAAATATTCAGAAATTCAATATTTCTTGAGCGTGACTGAGACTTTGTTTTCTGATGGTTTAATGTACACAAACTTTGTTTCATGCAAGACATTATTAAAAATATTGTGTCAAATATACTTCAGGCTATGTGTATAGGATGCATATTAAACGTAAATGCATTTTGTGTTGAGACTTGGGTCTCAACCCCAAGATATCTAATTATTGTATGCAAATATGGAAAAATCCTAACTACTTCTGATACCAAGTATTTCAGTTATGTGAGACTCAACTTGTAGCTAAGAAAAGTGCTTCACTTAAATGGAAGGGGAAAAAACAAAACAAACCCAACCCAAACCAAACCCCCCCCCCCCCCCCCCACCTTATCCAGTTATTCCAGGATTATATAGAATTCTCTGCCTTGTAGTGGCTTTACTTGTTTTTTAACTGTTGTATACTTGTATTAGGCGTTTTATAAATATACCATTAATATAGCTTACCATCTACCTTTAAGAATTTATATATTTTTATCAATGGATACAAAAATAAAATATTGCCTTTTCTAAATCACAAAAAAGGTTTATAGTGTGAGTTATTGTTGCTCAAAGGTGTAATCCCCCCTTGTTTTCTACATAATTTAAGAGGTACTGCGGTATACTTCACACACCACGTGCAGCAACATATGAGTTAATAGAAGGAGTCGACCGCAGAGCTGTCATATCCTACATTTTACCCTACTCGTTGAGCTATTAGATCCTGCATAAAATCTGAGAATTCTAACTACAGTATAAGAAGCTACTTGTACTTTGTAAAAAAAATAAAAAAATCAGCATTGTAATTGAGCAGATCTATGTAGTGCAGCCACAAACTAAATACACCTGCTCAGCTGCAATGCTGATAATATAATTTTTTTTCACAAAGTATAAGGTAACCTTCAAATAGTTCTAATTCTCTAGCTTAGAATTTTCTAACTTTCTATGTGAGCGCAAGTAGCTCAATGAATGTTATTTCGGTATTAGCGACAGAACGGGTCTGGGTCGAAGCTACAAGTGAAAGTAATTAAAACAGATAATTGACCAGTGCTGCCAACAGCGCCCCCTACCCTGCAGCGCTATATGCGGTGGCACACTCCGCACATATCTAATTACTGCCCTGGATAAAACAATATTAACGTTAATAACTCATATACTGTAGATTGTTTGTTTTATTCAGGCAGTTATCTGAATTATCACCAGAGCAGCTCATGGTTTATGGTCCAGCAGCATAGGGTGCTCCGGGAGACGGGATTTCAAAACGTTTTCTTAATGGGTTGCATGGAATCATTATGGGATAATGAGAATTTCCTGCTTTTAGCAATTTTTTTTTAGGAGGGGCATCATGGCCAAGCTGCTAATTGAATTACCTCCTCAGGTGCCAACTAGATGTCTGAGAGCTCATTGTGGAGCTATCTGTTGTGTATGCTGAACCACCATGTTCAATAGCCACGTGAGACAGCAGTGCTTGACAAAGGACAAATACCTCGGTTTATACAGGACACGACTGTCCAGGATTTAGTCTTTGTGGTGACATGGCACCCGGTGACTCCAGTCTAGTCTTAATCAGTGTATTACTCAGTAGCAGTTGTCTATTTTGATCATTGGCCTCAGTTGGCATGAGTACACGCAGTAAGCTTGCTGTGCATACCATTGACCTATACAAATTGGAGGTTTCACTACCTGATGTTTAAATGCCGGCGGTGAACGACTATTTCTTTGAACAATATAGCGGTCAATGATATAGTGCGTACACACTGAACGTTATCGTTCAACAATAACATTCAGTGACGTCACTGCTGCCATTACCGAAACATGCAGCTCAGCCCGACATTGACGGGTTAAGCTGCATGTCAGCTCAATATTGGTGAATGCTGAACAAAGTGTGGTGCGCAAATCATTCATAATTCATCGTTCACCAATATCACACCCATACACACTGGACGATGTCGTTATCGTTTATTTTTTAGCCAGAAATCTCCTAGTGTGTACCCCCTCTTTTTATTGGATGATTGGATGCCTTATGCAGCTTCAGGCTCGCTTCCACTGGCTTTGATCATCTTCTAGAATGAAGGACCAAGTTATTGCAGAGAACTTAAAAATGTTACATGTTTTCTGCTGCTGCCTTAACCACAATCCTTTAATTGTGAATGGAAAACCAGTTCTTGTTCAGATATAAACTTTATCTGCTTATAGAGACTCACAACCCTATGCTGCACATCATGGCTATATTGGTAAAATGTTCTAGAAACTTGTCGACATCTCCATTTAAAAATTAATGGAAGGTGCAAAAATTACCAGTTTTTTTTAATTTTTTTAGGTATCCATTTAAACCTTCTACTAGAAGTGTCCACCCTTTGCATTCAGCCAAATGCTCTGCAAATATTAATTTGACTTGAGAAGGGACAAAGATACATTTGCATATAGAAGCCCCTGCTTAGCGTCTATTATCCAGAAAAGATGACCATGCACTGTGAGCTGACCACACCAATGCAATGGTTGTGTTACTGAGCAGTGTTATTATGTTTAATTTATATGATGCCATAAAGGGTCCACAGTGTCTTACGAAGTGTATATAAGTAGAAACAATGCAAACAAAACAACAACAAAAAAGTGCAAAAGATTTACAGAACAAATCGTTGCAGAGCATGGGATACAAGCAATATAGACATTACTCCACATGCAGTCATAATGCCCATAAAAGCAGCACCAGCTTTACCCAAAGGTTCACTGCCATGGGTGGCAGTGGGGAGGAGATGATGGTATAAGTGAGGGAGGGAGAAGCTCTTGATGGAAGAGGGCCCTGCTCATGAGAGCTTAAAATCTATGAATGACAATGGTCTGGGATGGCACACTATTGAAAAATGCACAAGAAACCCAGACGCTAATACTCGAAACGAAAAAAAGAAAAATGAATATAACTGAGCATTCAACAAACTGAATAAATAAATAAGAAAAACTGCTGTACATTCCAAAATATGGACACCTGATGGGTCCACTAAAAAACAAGTACTAATACAAGTATACGCTAGAAGTTAATTGAGCGTAGAGCTGAAAAAATGCTATAGCATCCATAAATTAATCTAGTGGCAAGCACAAAAAGAGAGAACATGTCGAGGCAGTACCCCTCTTCAGGAGTTAAGCTGGCCATACATCAGGACAACCCTCATCCGATGCGATCCATAACGATTTCCCTTCAACCTCCTGGCAGCTCCTGGACATATGACCTGGCAGCTCCTGGACACACGATTTGGTGTTATTTTTTGACATACGATCTTACAACCCGTTGTATGCCCCGATACGACGGCTCGTTTCACGTATGCCTCACAAAAAAGCACACAATCACTAACCGATGTGGGCTAAATTAACATAATAGGCTGAGCTTTACTAGAAGGTATATAAGCAGGCGCCACTTTAGCTCAGTGCACTTCTGTTTGCTGTGTGACTACCCTGCTTGGTTTCTACCCTGCTGAACGCTCCACATTACAAGCTACTGTGCATTGCTTTGTTCTGCCTGGCATTGCAAAGTGCTTTATCCTGCTCTATTTTCTGTGGTGATGGATTCCTGTTGCTATAGAGTTCTGCTGTGCTCAAGCTGAGTGAGGAGAGGGAGAGGGTCCCGCACAGGAGGAGGGACAGGTCCTGCTGGACCAAGGATTGGTTGCTGGAAAGGGAGAGTCATTCCTACATGCCCCTGCGGCTGGAAATTGTGAAGAATAACCAAAGGACTACCTGCGAATGGACAATGCTACCTTCCAGGAGTTGCTGCATCTGGAGGCAGGACACCAAGTTCCGGAGGGCCATCCCTGCTGAGGAGAGGCTTGTGGCTACTCTGCGCTACCTGGCTACGGGACAGTCGTTTGAAGACATCAAGTTTGGGACCCGCATCTCCGCTCAAGCTTTGGGGTGCATTATTCCTGACACCTGCAAGGCTATTATCAAGGTGCTTTAGTTCCGGTATTGTAAGGGAAGTAAAAAAAACAACACTGCACCATTTTTAAAGTGAAACCTGACAAATGTTTTATTTAAAACTTATTTGGGAGGGGGCGGAGGGGGGGGGGGGGGCAGGGGACGACGACATCACAAGCTAGATAGGTCTGGGCTGTTCTCCTGGTTCCAGTAAAGAGGTAAGTACAGTGGAGTGGGAGGGTGGTGCAGCAGGTTGACTGGAGGAGGTGGGTGGTGGAGCACTTTGGTAGGAGGCGTGGGGGGGCACTTTGTAAACAAGGTTAGTAGGAGGGGTTGGGTGTTGGAACTGGTTGGTGGGAGAGCTGGTTGGTAGGAGGTGGGTTGTAGTGGGGCATTGGTGGTATGTCTTGGGGTATGCTTGGGTGGAGTAGTATGGGGTGGCGGGGGGAGTAGTGGATCTGGGTGTGGAACAGCGGGTCCGGATGTGATGTTTATCACTGTGGTGAGGAGACCGTTGCACCCCATAAAAATAAGCTCTGACGTGAGTCTCTCAAATAGCAACCTCCTTTGACTGTCCATGGCTCTATGAGCATTGCTGACGTGAGTCAAAACAGTCACTTTCATCGGGAGTCTACAGTAAAGCAGTCCTTGCTTGTATAAGCAGTGGGTCCGCTTTTTTTCTTTTTCTGGCGCTGCTTCTTGGCAGGGGGGTGGTTTGAGTCATTGAGGGACTCAGTTCAGGCATGCTGGGAATGATAGGTGTCTGTTAAGAGGAAAAAAAAACCAAATGCATGCATTAATATATAATTTTCTCTATCGTCCTAGTGGATGCTGGGGTTCCTGAAAGGACCATGGGGAATAGCGGCTCCGCAGGAGACAGGGCACAAAAAGTAAAGCTTTAGGATCAGGTGGTGTGCACTGGCTCCTCCCCCTATGACCCTCCTCCAAGCCAGTTAGATTTTTGTGCCCGGCCGAGAAGGGTGCAATCTAGGTGGCTCTCCTAAAGAGCTGCTTAGAAAAGTTTAGCTTAGGTTTTTTATTTTACAGTGAGTCCTGCTGGCAACAGGATCACTGCAACGAGGGACTTAGGGGAGAAGAAGTGAACTCACCTGCGTGCAGGATGGATTGGCTTCTTGGCTACTGGACATTAGCTCCAGAGGGACGATCACAGGTACAGCCTGGATGGTCACCGGAGCCTCGCCGCCGGCCCCCTTGCAGATGCTGAAACGAGAAGAGGTCCAGAATCGGCGGCAGAAGACTCCTCAGTCTTCTTAAGGTAGCGCACAGCACTGCAGCTGTGCGCCATTTTCCTCTCAGCACACTTCACACGGCAGTCACTGAGGGTGCAGGGCGCTGGGAGGGGGGCGCCCTGGGAGGCAAATGAAAACCTTTTTTGGCTAAAAATACCTCACATATAGCCTCCGGGGGCTATATGGAGATATTTAACCCCTGCCAGAATCCGTTAAGAGCGGGAGACGAGGCCGCCGAAAAAGGGGCGGGGCCTATCTCCTCAGCACACAGCGCCATTTTCCCTCACAGAAAGGCTGGAGGGAAGGCTCCCAGGCTCTCCCCTGCACTGCACTACAGAAACAGGGTTAAAACAGAGAGGGGGGGCACTAATTTGGCGTTAGAAATATATAAAAAAGATGCTATAAGGGAAAACACTTATATAAGGTTGTCCCTATATAATTATAGCGTTTTTGGTGTGTGCTGGCAAACTCTCCCTCTGTCTCTCCAAAGGGCTAGTAGGTCCTGTCCTCTATCAGAGCATTCCCTGTGTGTGTGCTGTGTGTCGGTACGTGTGTGTCGACATGTATGAGGACGATGTTGGTGAGGAGGCGGAGCAATTGCCTGTAATGGTGATGTCACTCTCTAGGGAGTCGACACCGGAATGGATGGCTTATTTAGGGAATTACGTGATAATGTCAACACGCGCCAAGGTCGGTTGACGACATGAGACGGCCGACAAACAATTAGTACCGGTCCAGACGTCTCAAAAACACCGTCAGGGGTTTTAAAACGCCCGTTTACTTTAGTCGGTCGACACAGACAGGGACACTGAATCCAGTGTCGACGGTGAATAAACAAACGTATTCCTTATTAGGGCCACACGTTAAGGGCAATGAAGGAGGTGTTACATATTTCTGATACTACAAGTACCACAAAAGAGGGTATTATGTGTGATGTGAAAAAACTACCGTAGTTTTTCCTGAATCAGATAAATTAAATGAAGTGTGTGATGATGCGTGGGTTCCCCCCGATAGAAAATATGGGCGGTATACCCTTTCCCGCCAGAAGTTAGGGCGCGTTGGGAAACACCCCTTAGGGTGGATAAGGCGCTCACACGCTTATCAGAACAAGTGGCGGTACCGTCTATAGATAGGGCCGTCCTCAAGGAGCCAGCTGACAGGAGGCTGGAATAATATCATAAAAAGTATATACACACATACTGGTGTTATACTGCGACCAGCGATCGCCTCAGCCTGGATGTGCAGAGCTGGGGTGGCTTGGTCGGATTCCCTGACTAAAAATATTGATACCTTTGACAGGGACAGTATTTTATTGACTATAGAGCATTTAAAGGATGTATTTCTATATATGCGAGATGCACAGAGGGATAGTTGCACTCTGGCATCAAGAGTAAGTGCGATGTCCATATCTGCCAGAAGATGTTTATGGACACGACAGTGGTCAGGTGATGAGATTCCAAACGGCACAAAGGTGTATTGCCGTATAAAGGAAGAGGAGTTATTTGGGGTCGGTCCATCGGACCTGGTGGCCACGGCAACTGCTGGAAAATCCACCGTTTTTACCCTAAGTCACATCTCTGCAGAAAAAGACACCGTCTTTTCAGCTTCAGTCCTTTCGTCCCTATAAGAGTCATATCTGCCCAGGGATAGAGGAAAGGGAAGAAGACTGCAGCAGGCAGCCCATTCCCAGGAACAGAAGCGTTCCAACCCTTCTGACAAGCTCTCAGCATGACGCTGAGACCGTACAGGACCCCTGGATCCTACAAGTAGTATCCCAGGGGTACAGTTTGGAATGTCGAGACGTTTCCCCTGCGCAGGCTCCTGAAGGCTGCTTTACCAAGGTCTCCCTCCGACAAGGAGGCAGTATGGGAAAAAATTCACGAGCTGTATTCCCAGCAGGTGATAATTAAATTACCCCTCCTACAACAAGAAAAGGGGTATTATTCCACACTATATTGTGGTACTGAAGCCAGAAGGCTAGGTGAGACCTATTCTAAATCTAAAAAAATTTGAACACTTACAAAGGTTCAAATCAAGATGGAGTCACTCAGAGCAGTGATAACGAACCGGGAAGAAGGGGACTATCTGGTGTCCCGAGACATCAGGGATGCTTACCTCCATGTCCCAAATTTGCCCTTATCACTAAGGGTACCTCAGGTTCGTGGTACAGAACTGTCACTATCAGTTTCAGACGCTGCCGTTTGGATTGTCTACGGCACCCAGGGTCTTTACCAAGGTAATGGCCGAAATGATGGTTCTTCTTCGAAGAAAAGGCGTCTTAATTATCCCTTACTTGGACGATCTCCTGATAAGGGCAAAGTCCAGGGAACAGTTGGAGGTCGGAGTAGCACTATCTCGGATACTGTTACAACAGCAGGGGTGGATTCTAAAGATTCCAAAATCGCAGCTGATCCCGACAACAAGTCTCCTGTGCTTAGGGATGATTCTGGACACAGTCCAGAAAAAGGTGTTTCTCCCGGAAGAGAAAGCCAGGGAGTTATCCGAGCTAGTCAGGAACCTCCTAAAATCAGTGCATCATAGCACAAGGGCCATGGTAAAAAAAAAAAATGGTGACTTCCTTCGAAGCAATTCCAGTCGGCAGATTTCATGCAAGAACTTTTCAGTGGGATCTGCTGGACAAATGGTCCGGATCGCATCTTCAGATGCATCAGCGGATAACCCTATATCCAAGGACAAGGGTGTCTCTCCTGTGGTGGTTACAGAGTGCTCATCTTCTAGAGGGCCGCAGATTCGGCATTCAGTTTTGGATGTTGGTGACCACGGAGGCCAGCCCGAGAGGCTGGGGAGCAGTCACACAAGGAAAAAATTTCCAGGGAGTGTGATCAAGTCTGGAGATTTTTCTCCACATAAATATAGCTAAGGGTAAATTTATAATGCTCTAAGCTTAGCAAGATCTCTGCTTCAAGGTCAGCCGGTATTGATCCAGTGGGATAAAACATCACGGCAGTCGCCCACGTAAATAGACAGGGCGGCACAAGAAGCAGGAGGGCAGTGGCAAAAACTGCAAGGACTTTTCGCTGGGCGGAAAATCATGTGATAGCACTGTCAGCAGTGTTTCATTCCGGGAATGGAAACTGGGAAGCAGACTTCCTCAGTAGGCACGACCTCCACCCGGCAGAGTGGGAACTTCATGGGGAAGTTTTCCACATAATTGTAAACCATTGGGAATTACCAAAGGTGGACATGATGGCGTCCCGTCTGAACAAAAAACGGGACAGGTATTGCGCCAGGTTAAGAGACCCTCAGGCAATAGCTGTGGACGTTCTGGTAACACCGTGGGTGTACCAGTCGGTGTATGTGTTCCATCCTCTGCTTTTCATACCTAAGGTACTGAGAATTATAAGACGTAGAGGAGTAAGAACTATACTCATGGCTCCGGATTGGCCAAGAAGGACTTGGTACCCGGAACTTCAAGAGATGCTCACAGAGGACTTATGGCCTCTGCCGCTAAGAAGGGACTTGTTTCAGCAAGTACCATGTCTGTTCCAAGACTTACCGCAGCTGCGTTTGACGGCATGGCGGTGGAACGCCGGATCCTAAGGGAAAAGGCATTCAGGAAGAGGTCATTCCTACCCTGGTCAAAGCCAGAAAGGAGGTGACCGCACAACATTATCACCACATGTGGCGAAAATACGTTGCGTGGTGTGAGGCCAGGAAGGCCCCACGAAGAAATTTCAACTCGGTCGATTCCTGCATTTCTTGCAAACAGGAGTGTCTATGGGCCTCAAATTGGGGTCCATTAAGGTTCAAATTTCGGCCCTGTCGATTTTTCTTCCAGAAAGAAGTGGCTTCAGTTCCTGAAGTCCAGAAGTTTGTCAAGGGAGTATTGCATATACAACCCCCTTTTGTGCCTCCAGTGGCACTGTGGGATCTCAACGTAGTTCTGGGATTCCTCAAAACACATTGGTTTAAAACCAGTCAAATCTGTGGATTTGAAGCATCTCACATGAAAAGTGAACATGCTCTTGGACCTGGCCTGGACCAGGCGAGTGTCAAATTGGTGGTTTTTTTTTTCTCAAAAAAGCCCATATCTGTTTGTCCATTCGGACAGGGCAGAGCTGCGGACTCGTCCCCAGTTCTCTCCCTAAGGTGGTGTCAGTGTTTCACCTGAACCAGCTTATTGTGGTGTCTTGCGCCTACTAGGGACTTGGAGGACTCCAAGTTGCTAGATGTGGTCAGGGCCCTGAAAATATAGGTTCCAGGACGGCTGGAGTCAGGAAAACTGACTTGCTGTTATCCTGTATGCACCCAACAAACTGGGTGCTTTTGCTTTTAAGCAGACTTTTGCTAGTTGGATGTGTAATACAATTCAGCTTGCACATTCTGTGGCAGGCCTGCCACAGCCAAAATATGTAAATGCCCATTCCACAAGGAAGGTGGGCTCATCTTGGGCGGCTGCCCGAGGGGTCTCGGCTTTACAACTTTGCCGAGCGGCTATTTAGTCAGGGGCAAACACGTTTGTAAAATCTTACAAATTTGATACCCTGGCTAAGGAGGACCTGGAGTTCTCTCATTCGGTGCTGCAGAGTCATCCGCACTCTCCCGCCCGTTTGGGAGCTTTGGTATAATCCCCATGGTCCTTTCAGGAACCCCAGCATCCACTAGGACGATAGAGAAAATAAGAATTTACTTACCGATAATTCTATTTCTCGGAGTCCGTAGTGGATGCTGGGCGCCCATCCCAAGTGCGGATTATCTGCATTACTTGTACATAGTTACAAAAATCGGGTTATTATTGTTGTGAGCCATCTTTTCAGAGGCTCCGCTGTTATCATACTGTTAACTGGGTTCAGATCACAGGTTGTACAGTGTGATTGGTGTGGCTGGTATGAGTCTTACCCGGGATTCATAAATCCTTCCTTATTGTGTACGCTCGTCCGGGCACAGTACCTAACTGAGGCTTGGAGGAGGGTCATAGGGGGAGGAGCCAGTGCACACCACCTGATCCTAAAGCTTTACTTTTTGTGCCCTGTCTCCTGCGGAGCCGCTATTCCCCATGGTCCTTTCAGGAACCCCAGCATCCACTACGGACTCCGAGAAATAGAATTATCGGTAAGTAAATTCTTATTTTTTCTTTTACTTTTACAGTTCCCTACAAGCACGGAAGAGTGGATATCCATTGCGGATGAATTTGAGAGCCATTGGCAGTTCCTTTAACAGCGGAGGAGCTATCGACAGCAAGCACATTCGCATTACCCCACCTGCCAACAGCGGGTCATTCTACTATAATTACAAGGGGTGCTCGGCTTGGTTCTAATGGCAGTGGTGAATGCCAACTACGAGTTTCTGTTCATAGAGGTGGGGAAGAGCGGCCGTGCCTCCGACGGTGGCTCCTTTAAGAACACTGCATTATGTGACCTGCTCACCACCAAGACCCTGCATTTGCAATCTAGAGAGGCAACGAAACATGGCCTAAAGTACGTCTTTGTTGCCAACAAGGCCTTTGCCCTTCACAAGCATGTCATGAAGCCATTCCCGCAAAGGGACCTCAATAAAGAGCAACAGGTCTTCAATAACTGGCTGTCTTGGGCGAGGTGCATTGTAGGGAATGCCTTTGGGGTCTTGAGCAACAGATTCTGGATCTTTCACACAGCAATTAATTTGAAGGTGGAGAAGACTGACTGCTCGTCACTGCATGCCATGTCCTGCACAACTTCCTACACAAGAAAGCCACCCTGCAAAGGACAGTGGGCGGTGGAAGACCCAGACCATCTGGTAGAGGTTGCTCAGTTCCCCTCAGTGGCAGTACCACCAGTGGCTGAAAACGGGACTGCTCTGGCCAAAAAGGTCAGAAAGGAATATATGGCCTACATCAGTGGGGATGGTGCGGTGCCATGGCAGGAGGAGTACATACGATAAAGAGAAGGGAAAGTGAAGGGGAACTTGGAACAATTGTCTGTCGTATGAGTTTGCTGGGACTGTACTTCCTGAAGAGGCATTAGGTGATTCAACAATATCCTCTACCTCAGCACCGCCCTCCTCCCTCTCGGCCATGACTGCCAACGATCTCCGGACTGGTTCCTGATGGATGAGGAACATGAGCTGGTCGTAGTACCACAAGTTTGTGTGGTAGAAGTCTTTAGTCCCCGCTTCTGACCTCTTGGACTTGTCTTTTTTTCTTATGTACCTTCAGGAACACAGTCTGGAGATTTTTAATCTTCTTGCGCACCCAGAGAACAGATGCTGTGCCGTGGAACAGCTTGCTGTATGCAGCAATCTCTTCATATGCCTGGGTGCGCTTTACCTTGTTGGCATAATCTCTGCATTTAACTAGCCACAGGCATTCATGCTGCCGGTATAGATCAATGAAGCCAGTAATAAAATTGTGCTCTGTATCCAGTGACAGATCTAGAAATAAGAGACATTTTATATAAATGGACATTACAAAATTGTGATACAAAATTACAAGATTAGACATTTGTGGGCCCAAATAATGGGGCCCTAAAAAGACTGGTTTTCTGGCCACCCCCAAAAGTGGGGGAGTCCAGAGGATTATATTATTATGGCCCCTAAATAGTGGGGACCTAACGGGAACAAATTTAAAATTGTATTTTAGTTTTTTGTTTGCAAATAAAGTTTTATTGGTTTTTGTGTCAAATTATTTCACTGAAAAAAACCCAAAATAAAAATAAATTGATAAAAATTAACAAACAGTGCCCTTTGTGTGAATTGAATCCATATTTAATAATTAAAATGGCATATAATGCACTTATAGGTACCTGACTTGTATGGGGTGCAGTATATATAAAATCATGTTTGCACCACATGAGCATAGAAAAACCACATGGGAAGACACTAGTAATGTTCATTTGGGGTTCAATAGCAAAATGACATGTGAAAGCTAGCATCCATAACAATACCGCATGAGAATAAAGAAACGGCTAATGTGCATTTGGGGTTGAGTAGCAAAATGACGTGTGAAAGTCAGCATCCATAACAATACTGCATGTGAAGCAAAGATGCATTTGGGGTACAGTAGCAAAATCATATTTGCAAGGAAAACCTCAGCATAAAAATAAAACAATTAGGAAAACACTAGTAACAAAAAAAAAAAAAAGTGGCCTACAGTATGTGCATATATGGCCCTGCAAAACAATGGTGCACACTAGCAGTATTTGGAAACGACTATATCGGGGTATGTCAGTACTGCAAAAAAACATTGCTGGACAGTGGTGTCCAGAGGGTGCTGGTCCAAAAATACATCCTTTATAGGCATGAGCAAACATTGGTTGACAGTGTGCATTAAAAATACATACCGCTGTATTTCCAAGATCCAAGGCCTGATGCCGTCTCCTGCACTCCTCAGCTCTACTCGACGGTGCATCAGCAAGATGGCTGGTGGGAGTGTCCTGGAAAATGCCACTCAAATGGCGCTGGTCGTATTTTCCATCATACGATGTATCGTATGTGCAAAAAACAAGGGCCCTCATTCCGAGTTGTTCGCTCGGTATTTTTCATCGCATCGCAGTGAAAATCCGCTTAGTACGCATGCGCAATGTTCGCACTGCGACTGCGCCAAGTAACTTTACTATGAAGAAAGTA